>NW_020173761.1:564192-616903 GCF_003031525.2 Neophocaena asiaeorientalis asiaeorientalis
TTTTTTTTTTTTTTTTTGCGTTATGCGGGCCTCTCACTGTTGTGGCCTCTCCCATTGCGGAGCACAGGCTCCAGACGCGCGGGCTCAGCGGCCCAGCCGCTCCACATGTGGGATCCTCCCGGACCGGGGCACGAACCCGCGTCCCCTGCATCGGCAGGCAGACTCTCAACCACCGCGCCACCAGGGAAGCCCAAGGTCATTTCTTAATTCCCAAAGAACTGAGAAACCAACTTCACTTGAATTGAGTTGAAAAATCTGCCAGCAGTGGTAAAGCAATGCAGTCCCAGGACTGCAGGCTTTTTGCAAATTTGTATTTGTGAGACTAGTAGAGTTAAGGTGAACCACCTTTGCTGAGATTTGTTTATTTTTTACAGGTGTTTCTTACTGATAATATAATGACTAATATTTTTGAAATATATGTGCATTGTTTTAGAAATGTGAGGGGTTCTAAAGGTGCAGAACCTCTCCCTCACCTCACCTCTGTGGGGTAGGTCTCAGGGGAATGCCAATATCAGCTGGAGCAATTTCACTATTAATCTGTTTTACCTGACTTCCAGAAGAATATGTTTGTTCAAAGGTTTCCTCAGCTGAGACAAAATTTGATTCCTACTGAACACACTGTACTTCTCCCACCAAAACATTTACTCACTTAATGAAATTGCCTGTTTACTTGTCATTATTTCCCACTGGAGTGTGAGGTACTTAGACAGGGACAGTCCTTACCTTTTTCAGTGTTGTATCCCTGTTGAGTGGCCCAGTGCTTAGCTCTTGGTAGATTACATTTAGTGGATGAATGGCTCACAGACAGCCTCCTCATTTTATAAATATTTTCTTTTTATTTATGCGTCTATACACATACACTCATATGTACATATATGTGCATATGTGCATGTGCATGCACGTGTGTGTGTGTGTGTGTGTGTGTGTGTGTGTGTGTGTGTGTACGCTATGCTAAACGCTGCTTGGATTGTATGCTTTTCAAATGTAGAGTCTATCCCCTTGGATCCCCTTCATTCAGCACAGTGATCATTGAGTATGAAGTGCTCCATTAAGATGAGGGTGGTGGCTATATATGTTGCTACAGTATCCTTCTTGAGTCTAATTTCCTCACACAGAGCTAGCTATTCTATTTATCAGCTCTGCACTTGGCTAGTATGTTCTAGACATGCACATTTCTCTGCTCCCTCACCTTTAGGTCTTTGCTCAAATATCATCTTCCCAATGATAATTCCCACACATCTTATTTAAAATTGCAATACTAACCCCCTAATGTAGTCTAATCTCCTTTTTTGCTTAATTTCTCTCCATAAAACTTACTATTAGCTGACACACCACATATTTCACTTTTTGTTTGTTTGTTTATTTATTGCCTGCCTCCCTCTCCCCACTAGAATATAAGTTACATTAAGGCCAGGATTTTGCCTGCTTTGGTTACCACTATATCCCTGGAACCTAGAACAGTGCCTAATACAAAACAGGTCTCAATAAATATTTGTTGAGTAAATGAATGTTCTGTCTTGATGCTATTGCTAAGAATAGTCTTTTCTCCACTTTTGGATGTATTCATAATATATCTATTCATACTTCTTGGTGACTTGATAAAATTTGCCTTCATCCATTTCATATGTGGCTATCCTTACCTCCTTACATAGGGTGTGGCTGCTGAAGGGCCACTATTTTTATATATGTATCTTTTTCTAGCACGTGGTTCAGTGCTGTGCCCAAAGGTTGGTATCGACAAATGTGGACTGATTGATTAGAGGCTACTTACAATCTCAAGTCTTTACTAAAAGATTGCTAATTTGATATATTTTGGGCCAATAACTCAGAAGTAGTAAACTCAGATGCCTTTAGGAGCCAGGCAGATTGGAGAGCAGGTGAGTACTTCATTTTCAAACGTGTAGGAAAAATTGTTGTTTTGCTTGAAATGTAGGGCCCTCTTGGCTATTTTTCCTTTTCCCACTTAAGGAAGAGATATAACTATAGGGAAATTAATTTCTACTGTAACAAAACCAACAGGACAATACCATGAAAATGGCAGCTGACACTCAACTTCACTGTTTGGGATACAGTAGGAAGTGGTGGGGTTTGTGGTGAGCTGGAAATGACATGCCAATGCAAATAAGGTAGCCACTAATTCATATCAGCTAACTTTGGTCAGGCATTAATTGAAGCCCAGTGTCATGAGATTTTAAGATTTTTTTCCCTTATTTATTTATTTGTTTATTTTTGCTGCGTTGGGTCTTCATTGCTGCGCGTGGGCTTTCTCTAGTTGCGGCGAACGGGGGCCTACTCTTCCTTGTGCGGAGCACAGGCTCTAGGTGCGCAGGCTTCTCATTGTGGTGGCTTCTCTTGTTGCGTAGCACAGGCTCTAGGTGCGCGGGCTTCAGTAATTGTGGCACATGGGCTCAGTAGTTGTGGTTCACAGGCTCTAGAGCACAGGCTTCAGTAGTTGCAGCACACGGGCTTAGTTGCTCCGCGGCATGTGGGATCTTCTCGGGCCAGGGCGCGAACCCGTGTCTCCTGCACTGGCAGGTGGATTCTTAACCACTGCACCACCAGGGAAGCCCTCTTAAGATATTTTTAGAGAAGCTTGAAACCCGGAATTTTATATGAAATCTCCCTTTTTTTTTTTTTTTTTATGGTACGCGGGCCTCTCCCTGTTGTGGCCTATCCCGTTGCGGAGCACAGGCTCCAGACGCGCAGGCTCAGCGGCCATGGCTCACGGGCCGAGCTGCCTCACAGCGTGTGGGATCTTCTCGGACCGGGGCACGAACCCATGTCCCCTGCATCGGCAGGCGGACTCTCAACCACTGCGCCACCAGGGAAGCCTGAAATCTCCCAGTTTTATACAAGTTAATTCTATTCAAAATACTTTATAACCAAACAAATCATGACTATGGTCCAAATTTAATACATAGTCTACTGGCAGTAAAGCTCCACGAGAGATTTACTGTAGCTGTTGCTTTTTTTTTTTCTTTGGCGGTACGTGGGCCTCTCACCGCTGCGGCCTCTCCCGCTGTGGAGCACAGGCTCCGGACGTGCAGGCTCAGCAGCCGTGGCCCACGGGCCCAGCCGCTCCGCGGCACGATCCTCCCAGACCGGGGCATGAACTTGCGTCCCCTGCATCGGCAGGCGGACTCTCAACCACTGCGCCACCAGGGAAGCCCAGCTGTTGCTTTTGTAATTTTGTTTCATTTAAAGGAAAAACAAAATATTAATGATGATCTGATAATTAGGATAATGAAAAACTTTATTAACCCTTAACATAAATGACCAGAAACCCAAGTTAAAATTAACCTAATACTGTATTTTTATTTAAAAGCAATTTAACTACATTTATCTCTGCTTTGAATAAAATTATAAATAATTAGTAATCTCATTCTCTCCAATTATCAAAATAATTTATAAGCAGGACCAGTAGTTTTTTTTTAATATCTGGAATTAACCTATTGATCACCTTAAAAGCTAGATAATATCACTTTATAATTAACATAGCCAGAAAATAAAATCAATATGGCTCATAACCCTGATGTCTATTTAAAGGTCAATCTTGAAAATAGAAATTGTAATTTAGCAAATTTAAATTATCCTAACAAATTAATCCATTATATTATTAGCTTTTCTGTTGTATTACTAGAAATGGAAGAATTCTATGATACTGGTTGAATATGTATATGTTATTTATTAGTATGATAGTTATATTATTTTTCTTTCTAAGCTGTGGAAGATGTTTGGAAACAACAAACATTGCTACGTATTCTTCAACTATTCACATTCCATTCTTAGAAAATATTTTGGAGCCTCCAGTTAAAACACAAAATCTCCAATTAAGTAAAGAGGAAGATCTTGTTATCTCAAACACTTGCCTCGACAGAGAGGTTATTCCAAGCTTATGTCTACTTGAGTGAGTGACCATTTTTATTGTCAATTTATAACTAAAATGTTCTTTCACATATTTTGCCCTTGGTATTTTAAGGTGTGAGAACATATTCATATGTATGAGCAGACATCATCATTGATTTAAAAATTAATCACTGTGAATTTTCATTTGATCTAAAATAGAAAGACACTGGTTATGACCTGTGAGAAGATTATTGGAAATCTGAGTGGTTTCATTCATATGAGTTGTCATGATTTGTCAATCATTCTTTCCCTGCACCAGCCCTGAGTGTTTTTTCAAAGTTCTATTACTTCCGTTTTATAACCATAAAATAAAAACCATCATGGTTTCTACCAGTTTATTTATTCCTGCTTTAAGAGAATCCTCAGTCTAGTAGGGGAGACATTCATGAAACAAAACATTACAGTCCAATGAAATAAGCCCTATCATAAATCAGTTGCTAGGAACCATAAGTATAAGACCTTGGGTATTGTTGAGATTCCAGCAAAGAGAACTGATATGATGCTTTCTGCCACATGGGCCAAACAAGAAAAGAACATCAGACTCCAAACCTGAGAACCAGAAAGCTTCAGATCCTACAAAGAGCTTGATGATCAGAGACCTGTGAACCCACTTAGATCGTCAACCATTGCCCTGTTTGCACATGACATGTTTGCTCCTAATTCAACAGGCTGAGAAAGACCTAGCAAATGAGTCTTCCCCAGCCCCTGAGTCAGGGAGAATATAGGAACACCAGCAAAGAAACAGGATTTCTTTAGATGCCTCTGCAGGAAACAGACAGCAGCTAGTCAGCCTTTATGAGCTTCCAAGTGGAAAGTGTAGGTTATCTGCAAGAGAAATGCAATCCGACTGTCATTAATTTTTTCATCTGCAACACTAGGAGCTAGAAGATAAGTCACACATGTTAGGCAATATGTTCCATTCAACAGGGGTTGGTGTGGGTGGGGAGAAAAAAGGAAATGGAACAGGAAAGAGAATAGGAGGGAAGAAGGAAAGATATTTGAGGATCACCGAGAATTCATAGAATATATCACTCAGGAACCCCCTCCTAGGAAAATATTTGAGGAAAGATTTTAATCTGACTACAAAGAAATAACCAGAACCCCAAGATGGAGACAGATGAAGAGGAAAGGAAATATTGGTAGGCAATGAACTTTGGTCTGTGCGCTCTCACTATTTTCTCTTCTCCCTAATTTTGTACCCACATATGTGCATGCATACAAACACACATGTACACACAACATATTCGAAGTTGATATGGTAAGGCTGTGTGAGAATGTACAAAATATAAGTGCTAAATAAGATATCAAAAAAAGAAGGACATAGTATTAAGGGAAATTATAATAAATACTAACCTATCTCAGCAAAACCTGGGGGTGGGGAAGGTGGAGGAGAAGGGGGAATTAAAGGCCTTCTAAAATCATCACTGAAGGGAGGGAGGAGTGAAAGGATCCTAAGTTGCTTATCTTATTGAGGTCGGGAGATATAAAAGGGGAAAACAGTGTGTGGTGGGATAAACGGTGCATCTTAATGGGGGAAATATTTGGTATCTTATTTTCAAATAGTGATAGAACCATATGCACCTAATGATCAGAGTGGGAAAGGGGAGAGGAAACACCAGTGGAATGGAACAGTACAGATGAACTCCTCTGAACAAAATTTAACAAAGTTAGAAACAAATAATGAAAAGGTGGCCCACAAATATTTTAATTCCTTGAAAGTAAAGGTACAGAAGGGTGTGGTGGTATTTGGTGAGGAGAAAAGCTATTCCCTCTCATTTACTGCTTCAGTCATCCAGCAAAAATTATTAAGAAGATTCTCAAAACTAGTTTCTTCTTTAGATTTGGTTAATTATAAACTAGATTTTATTGTTTTATCAAACAATGTTTTAGGCAGTTAAATGGAAACGTTAACCATTAATTTATTTTATTTTGTTTTTTACCTCCAGGATTGATAACTGGCTTAATTCAGCAATTGAATGCTTGGAATATTTCCCTGACCATTTAATAGTTACTGTCAGCGAGCAGTTAGTTCAAAACAGAAATGAAGAGACAAGATTGAATACACAGAAGAAGTTACTCTTTGATGTCATAGTAAAATATTATAATCAAGAGAGAGATTGCTTATTAACTGATGAGTACTTTGATATTCATTCAGGAATTATTGAACTTTTAGGTAAGAGATGTTTAAACTTCAGTTTTTTTGCATAATCTTTTTTAATAATACAAGTTGCAGAAGATTTTATGTATTATATGAGTATTACATTTTAATATTTTTCTTCTATGATGTCACAGTACTTCATAGAGTCTTTTTTCAATTCACTTGGCCATGTAAATTGTACTATCAAATGTAATACTGTAGTATAGCAATTAGATCTAAGGTAATTCTATCACAGGGACATTCTAAGAAAAATTTTGATATAGTACTAGAGGATTAAAGAACTGAGGTATCTGGAAATATTGTATTAATTTGATGACCTTTTAGCAAAATAAAAATTGAGTGACACATCATGTCTCTTTTTTAGCTGTGTAGGTGGCCATATAATTTCATGTTAAAAACAAATTGCTGTTTGACAATGCTGGATATAATTATGCAGGTGTTTGGCATATTATGTAGATAATTTCCTGTGTGTTTGAAATATTTCCTAATAAAAACTTTCAAGTGTAAAAAAGAATCTGCAAACCAAACACAGTATCATAGCATTTTAATTGACTGCTACGTACTATAATCTCTGGGGTTTTTTTGTCCCTTGCTTTGTCTTTGTAACCCATGTAACAGAAAATGAGAAAAGATCAGAAGCACTTGAAGCAACACAACTATATCTAAGATTGTTGTTGCCCAACGTTAGAGAAGAATTACGATGGCTACTCACTTTTATGGCAACTGCATCAGAACCCAATGCCTACAAATTACAAAAACAGGTGAAAAAAATTGCAATAACAGTTTTACAATCTTCTGCTATTCTTTTTTAATAAAAATGATTCAAGTTAATGTTACTCTTTCTGTTTACAGTTTGATAACAAAACGGTGGTCCTGAAAACTCTTGCCAAAGCAGTTTTGCAATCCAAATCATTATTAAGAGTACGGGCAGAAAAACTAGTCTTGTTTCTACTGGAGTTCCACTCTGAGCTCTTCAAGGTATCTGGCATTTTGCCTAGGCACATTTATTACTAAGCTACTTGTGTCAGACAAAAGGCAAATCATTCACTTAATAAATTTACTGAGAACCTATAATGTGCAAAGTTTGAAGGAATGCTCTTTCCCCACACCCACTAAAGAGAAGAAAGCAGAATTAAAAGAGTGTTGATATTTGCAAGTATATTGATTAATTTCTTCAACTTATTTCTCTGTGCCAGACACTGTTTTAGGTGCTTAGAATACATTAGCAAACAAAACACAAGAAAGCAGGCCCTTGAGAGGCTTATATCCAAGTGAGGGACAGACAGTAAGAAGAAATACAATAAATCATCGTCCTATAGTTTGCTAGAAGGAAGTGAGAGACAGAGACAGTAAGAAGAAATACAATAAATCATCGTCCTATAGTTTGCTAGAAGGCAATAGAAATAAATAAATAAATGCAATAGAAAAAAAAAGAGCAGTTTAAGGGGATTTTGGGGTGCCAGGGTGGGGGTTAGTAGGAACTTACAGTATTAAACAGCATGGCCAAGGTTGGGCTCACTGAGAAGATGAGATTTGAGCAGAGACTGGAAGGGGGAGGAGTGAACCAAATGGCCATGAGAGTGGAGGTAAGTGGTTTGAGGCAGAGAAAATTGTTCCTAGAGCAGAGGCCTTGAAGGTGATGCATGCCTGGGTGCTGAGGAACAGCAAGGAAATGGTGAGCAGGTGGGACAGTATTGTGAGGTGAGGTGAGAGATATGGGGGCCCATGTACGCCATTGGAGAGATTTTGCTTCTCCTTGGAATAAAATGGGGAATCATGAAAGGTTTTGATCACAATGGTGGCCTCATTTAACTGATATTTATGAAAATAACTGGATTTTGTGTTGAAAACAGACTATAGAGGGGCAAAGGTAGAAGCAGGAGAACCTTTTAGGAAGCTGTTGTAATAATCTGAGCAAGAGATATGGTGACTTGAAACAGAGGAGTAGCAAATAAGTTAGTAAGACATTGTCAGATTGTTGATATATTTTGAAATGTCTTAGAAAACGATTATTTTTAGCCTCACTAGTATATTTTAATACCAGACAGTGTTACTTTCAGTGGCATTATTTCTCCAAAGCCTCTATAAAGAATTGTTCCCTTCTTAATTTTTTTGTGTAAAACATTTCTCATGTCATTAGAAACATATTGGTTTGAATTTTGTAACAGTTCTCTCAATATTAACTGAAGTTACTTTTCCATTATTTTAGAGAAAAAGTTGGTACTAAGTGTATACAGTAGAAGCACTCCCCCATTTATGAATTTTGAATGAAATGTATTCTAAAAGCTCATTTAAAAGTCACTTGTTAAGACCCGTATATATGCTGTCTACAAGAGGCCCACTTCAGAACTAGGGACACACTCTTTCCCCACACCCACTAAAGAGAAGAAAGCAGAATTAAAAGAGTGTTGATATTTGCAAGTATATTGATTAATTTCTTCAACTTATTTCTCTGTGCCAGACACTGTTTTAGGTGCTTAGAATACATTAGCAAACAAAACACAAGAAAGCAGGCCCTTGAGAGGCTTATATCCAAGTGAGGGACAGACAGTAAGAAGAAATACAATAAATCATCGTCCTATAGTTTGCTAGAAGGAAGTGAGAGACAGAGACAGTAAGAAGAAATACAATAAATCATCGTCCTATAGTTTGCTAGAAGGCAATAGAAATAAATGTTAACACCCCACTTTCACCAATGGACATATCATCCAAAATGAAAATAAATAAGGAAACACAGCTTTAAATGATACATTAAACAAAATGGACTTAATTGATATTTATAGGACATTCCATCCCAAAACAACAGAATACACTTTCTTCACAAGTGCTCATGGAACATTCTCCAGGATAGATCATATCTTGGGCCACAAATCAAGGCTTGGTAAATTTAAGAAAATTGAAATAGTATCAAGTATCTTTTCCAACCACAACACAATGAGACTATATATCAATTACAGGGAAAAAATCTGTAAAAAATACAAACACACGGAGAATAAACAATACACTACTAAATAACCAATACATCACTGAAGAAATCAAAGAGGAAATCAAAAAATACCTAGAAACAAAGGACAGTGAAAACACAGTGACCCAAAACCTCCGGGATGCAGCAACAGCCGCTCTAAGAGGGAAGTTTATAGCAATACAATCCTACCTCAAGAAACAAAAAAAATCTCAAATAAACAACCTAACCTTACACTGAAAGCACTTAGAGAAAGAAGAACAAAAAAAACCCAAAGTCAGCATAAAGAAAGAAAGAAATAAAGATCAGATCAGAAATAAATGAAAAAGAAATGAAACGATAGCAAAGATCAGTAAACTTAAAGCTAGTTCTTTGAGAAGATAAACAAAATTGATAAACCATTAGCCAGACTCATCAAGAAAAAGAGGGAGAAGACTCAAATCAATAGAATTAGAAATGAAAAAGGAGAAGTAACAACTGACACTGCAGAAATACAAAGAATCATGAGAGATTACTACAAGAAGCTCTATGCCAATAAAATGGACAACCTGGAAGAAATGGACAAATTCTTAGGAAAGCACAACCTTCTGAGAGTGAACCAGGAAGAAGTAGAAAATATAAACAGACCAATCACAGGCACTGAAATTGACACTGTGATTAAAAATCTTCCAACAAACAGAAGTCCAGGATCAGATTGCTTCACAGGCAAATTCTATCAAACAAACATTTAAAGAAGAGCTAACACCCATCCTTCTCAAACTCTTCCAAAACATTGCAGATGAAGGAACATTCCCAAACTCATTCTATGAGGCCACCATCACCCTGATACCAAAACCAGACAAAGATGTCACAAAAAAAAGGAGATGCAAGAGGGAGGAGATATGGTGATATACGTATAGCTGATTACCTTTGTTATACAGTAGACACTAATACACCATTATAAAGCAGTTATACTCCAATAAAGATGTTAAAAAAAAGTTGTTAGTCTGCACCTAGTTTTTCATCAAAAAATATAATAAATGAGATTAGGGCTCAGGTTACATAAATGTTTAATTCTACAGTCACTAAACCAAAATTCATGTTTATAGCTTATTTGTGAAATGGGTCCCAGATTCCAACCAGGAATTTAGAATGAACATTTTCTCTACCCTCCTCTTCCTTACCACTTAGCCTCTCCACTTTCTTCTTTCTCACCCTGCTTCCTCCTCTAGGTAAATGAATTCTCCTCTTTCCTACATATGGTTGAGAAGTTAGAAAGGATTTTTTCATTTTTTTACTTCCCCTCATGTCAGAACTGGCAGTGCCGTAAAGAAACATACTGGTTCAAATATTGTGGCCGGACACAAAGGGAGAAAAGGAACTTGATGTGGGCTGGAGGAAGTGGGGGTATGGGATTCAGGAAGCAGGGAGAAGTGGCTCCGATGACTGGTTTCTGGAGATTAGGGAATGAAGTATTTCAGGGAGATTGAGATGTGGGTATTTATAATAGGGGATCTTGAGCATGCCTAGCTTTTTCCTGTTACAGGGCTTTACCTGTGTTGTCTACTGTATGTCTGGAACATTTTCTCCCAAGTATTTTTATGGCTCACTCCTTCACATCATTTCAGGCCTCTGCTCAAAATGATACCCTCTCAGTAAGACAAAAGCCTTCCCTTACTGAGATAGCTACCCATCTTCTTCATTCTAGCTTCTTATCCTGCTTTATGCTCTCTTAATGGCACTTATCATTACCTGAAACTATATTATGTATTTGCTGATTTTTTGAAATTGTCTTTCTCTCATATGAAAATGTAAATTCTGTGAGTTCAGACTAGATCTGCTTGTTCATCACCTTGAACTGTCCTGGAACGTAGAAATCATTCACTAAATTTTTGTTGAATGACAGAATGAATTAATGGGGATGGCTTCATGTTTGTAAATTTTCAGGACAATAGAAGTTAATGGAAAGTACCCTGGGGCTCAAGATGAAGGAGCTATGTGGATATGAGGTTCAACATTGGTAGGTCTAGGGGGTGCCCTCTGTAACAATATTAGCTGAGGAATTATTTCCCCCAGATACATGTTATAATCTGGGATTTCTTTTGTATAACCAAAACTGGAAGAGGAGTATTTATCCATTTTAAGAGAATGAAATTATTATGTATTTTAGAGCTACTATTTACATATGGATCATGTAATTACAATGTAAGATTATTTAGACCAGTGCTGTTATGGAAGTACAAACAATTTTCATTATTATAAGAGAACACTGCACTAATGATTGGTTAATCTAGTTTCAGATATACTACATATGTGGGAGTAGAATATAGAATTTTAAGAATTCTAAAAAAGAATTTCAAGTATTTATACCCTTTATAATTCAGAGGCCTTCTGCTACCCGCCCCCTCTCCCCATCTGCAATCCTCTTCCCCTATGCATTGGTCAAAAATATTGAGGGTTTTTTTTTCTATATTGGATTACTGGCTAGAAAAATATTCATATTAAAATTTGAAAATATCTGTTTTTATGTAGACACCGGTTACTTTATTGGATCTGGTTAGTAAGAAACTTAAGAAGCTTCTACATGGAGAAGATCCAGATGCTATATCAGGTATTGATTCAGTCTTATTCTTTCTTTATCATTAAGTGACTGTTACAGCCACATAAGTTGGAAAGGAGCCAAGGGTGAGTATGTAATAAATATATAATGCTATAAAAGGTGGTTACATTAAGGTTATTTTTTAATATCTCCAGAGCAAGTTCTTCTCTAGTTGTTTCTGGAAGCTCTTTGATTACCTTTCTTCTAAAAAGGTAAACACTTACTATATCTCATTGCTGCTCCCAGGTCTCACCTTCCCCTCATTTATTACCCACCTGCCTGCTTCCTTGCTCCTGTGCACACTGTTTTTCTTTCTCCTGTTTTTCATTCTCTCTCTCTTTCCCTCCTCTTTTCTAGGAAATGACAAAGTTTTTATAGAGAAGGAGCTTAAACACTTGCCCCTACCCAGTTGAAAAGGCTTCATGATTCTTTTTACTCCATGTCTTTTGGCAATTGATCTGATTCCTTACTTTTTAATTTCTTTAAACCATAAAATATCTAAAAGCCAAATTTCCTAAGATTGTCATGTGAGAGACAAAATAAAGTAATAGGTATAACTTTGGGTGCTAGGGCCAAATTGCCTGGGCAAATTAACTTCTTTGTGCCTCACCTTCCTCATCTCCAAAATGAGAATAATAGTATCTACCTTGTAGTTGTTAAATATTTAGTATTTATATTAATAATATAACATTGGAGGCTTCCCTGGTGGCACAGTAGTTAAGGATCCACCTGCAAATGCAGGGGACATGGGTTTGAGCCCTGGCCCGGGAAGATCCCATATGCCATGGAGCAACTAAGCCCATGCGCCACAGCTACTGAGCCTGCACTCTAGAGCCCGCGAGCCGCGACTACTGAAGCCATGTACCTAGAGCCCGTGCTCCGCAACAAGAGAAGCCACCGCAATGAGAAGCCCGTGCACCACAACGAAGAGTAGCCCCTGCTCGCCGCAACTAGAGAAAGCCCGTACGCAGCAACAAAGATCCAACTCAGCCAAAAATAAATAAATAAATTTATATATAAAAAATAAACACAAAATGAGAGAATACGGTGAATTTCATAATTTTAAAAATAATATAGTTATAAATCATAGATACTATATTTAAATTGTATTATTTAAATATTAAGTACTAATGATGTTTAATATTAATTGACACTAATATTAAATCCTACTCTGTGTCAGACTGTGCTGAGCACTAACATGCATTTATGAAATTATTCTACACAATAACCTATTATGTAGGCATTATTATTACCCCATTCTATAGGTAAGAACTGAAACTTAGATTAAGTAACTTGACCAACTAGAAATGTAGGTAACATTTCTTCCTTAAAAAAAAAAAGTTTTCTGGCTTCCCTGGTGGCGCAGTGGTTGAGAGTCCGCCTGCCGATGCAGGGCACACGGGTTTGTGCCCCGGTCCGGGAAGACCCCACATGCCTTGGAGCGGCTAGGCCCGTGAGCCATGGACGCTGAGCCTGCGTGTCCGGAGCCTGTGCTGCGCAACAGGAGAGGCCACAACAGTGAGAGGCCCGCGTACCGGAAAAAAAAAAAAAAAAAAGTTTTCTAAGGCATTACTAATTTCTAGAAAAGTATTCATAGAGTAGGGCATACGTTTATTTGCCAGGATTATTTGGAATTTCTCAGCTAATAGATGCTATTTCCTCCCATTCCCTTCTTTGAACATAGGACATATGGCCACAGGTCTGTTGCCACATGCATCCTGTCTGTTTGATGCTGTCAAACAGATACTAACAAAGTATTCAGAACCTAACATCTGGAATCTTTTTAGATTAATTAGATCTCATCTGACTAATTTCAAGATAAACTTCATTTGGCTGCCATACTATATTAGCTTTTCACATTCAATTTTTCATTAGTTTTGGCTTTGAGGAAAATGGAGGAATTGTAGGCATTTTAACATTTATTTCCATCCAACATTTATTCAACAATATGCTTTAAAGGGAGATAATGAATATAAGTGCTTTGCATTGTGCCGTGTGCTATAAGCACTTGGGAAGTGAAGAGTTATCTGATAATATTTCTCCCTAAATAGCTTAACTCTTGTCTCTTCTTGAAGTTTATCCCTTATTCAGTAAAATTGTCAGATGATATCAGTATACAACTTAATTGAATTTTTTAATTGCCTCTGTGTTTTGTGTTGTATGCTCTTTTCTGCATGCTTGAATTGATTATTTGAAATTCATGTCTTGATTTAAAATGTTCCTGATATCAAATATTCATCCATCCATCCATTCAATTATTCACTAAACATTTTGAAGATCTACTCTGTGCCAGACTTTGTATAAGCACCGCAAAATACAAGATGTATAAGATAATGCCCCTGCTTGCAATAAGTTTATGTTCCATGTTAAAAGCACCTGGCACTTAGTAGTTACAGATATCAATAGATAGTTGTTGAATAAATTAATTCAGTGAAAGAACTGAAGTATGAGAGAGACAACCATTTATAAATCAATCATAATAAAATATAAGAGGGATATGTTCAAGCCAGAGGAGGTTATAGAAGACTAGAGGAGGAGGATTACCTGACCTAGTTTGAGGGCATCAGGCTAGGCTTGTGGAGGAGATGATACCTAGTGGGAGTCTTAAAGAACTAGATGCAAGCTAAACCAGAGGAGTGGAGAAGGGGAAGATATTCTGGACAGGAGGAACATTGTGAGCAAAAATAGGTACAGGCTAGAAATTACAGCTGAGCGGTGGCAGGAATTGAAACTAGAGAAATAGATGTCAGATCTTGAAGGGCCTCATTTAGCAGCCAAGGAATTCACTAGGCAGCTGGGGAGGTATTTTTTATTTTTTAAAAAGTGATACGGCTAGATTTATATTTTAGATAGCACTTAGCAGCAGTTTGGAGAATGGGTTGGCCAGGGGGACTGGAAGCAGAGTTCTTAGGAGACTACTACAGTGGTGCAAGTGAGAAATCATGCAGGCCTGTACTGTAGCAGAGACAAGAGGGATGGAGGGAGGGGACAGGTTTGAGAAATATTTAGGAGGTAAAATTGGCAACACTTGATTGCATCTGGGGGTCCGAGAGAAAGGGGACTCAAAGATAATTCTCAAGTTTCCAGGTGAGGTGACTGCCACCAATTCAGATAGAAAAACAGAGGAGAGGAACATGTGTAGGGCGATGATTGAATCTGTTTTGACCTTTTGATTTAAGATATGTGTGGGACATTCTGGTTGATATTTTCAGCAGAGCAGCTGGATGTGCAATTTTGAAGTTCAGGGGAAAGATATGAACTAAAACTAAATATCTGGGAGCATGTGGAAATTGAGGTCATTTAGAGTATGTTGAGCAATATAAGAGGTCCAGGATAAAACATTAAAGAACACTAATCATCAAGGGGTAAGTAAAGAGGAACCTATGACTGAGACAGAGAAGGAATGTTAGAAGGGGAATGAGGTGAAGTTGTCCTCGTAAAGCCAAGGAAATGTAACATTTTAAAGAGGAGGATTGCATGTGGCAGCAGATCAGGACTGCTCTGGACTCTCTGGAGCCAATTAGTGAGAGCTGATTTAGTAGCTTGAGAGGCAAAAGCCAGGTTGCAAGTAGGATGAAAAGGAATGAATGGGTGAGAGATTAAAGAGTGGATCTATGATAAGGGAAGAGAGAAGCTGGGAATAACTGGGGCGATGCTAAATCAAGCCAGAGATTTGAGCATAATGACCCGCTGAGAGGTCAAAAGAGATTACTGATGGAGCCAGGCCCTGGAGGAGGCAGGAGGAAATGCCTTCAAGGGCACAGGACCAAGGGTTTTCCTTGAACAGGGGAGGGATATGAAGAGTAAAGTTGATAGTGTGTATGGATATAAATAAATATGTAGGTCCAGGGTAGAAAGTTGAAGGAGATCATTAAATGATGAATCCATTTTCCTTGACAAAGTAGGAGGAGGAGACCCTATTGTTTGAGGAGTTGTAGGGGGACCATTGAATGGATGACATGAGAAAAAGGGAATCGTTTGAAATAGACAGGGAATGGGAAAAGCAGTTGAGAAAAGACAAATAAATGGACTGATGAGTAATTCTGAGGATCCTGATGAAGTAGATTATAAATTTTAGTGATGCCAATTTGGACAGTAATTTTCTCAGCAGCACTTATTTACTTGAATGTTCAAGTGTAAAAGGTGGATTCAAGCATTGATTAAGGGCTGAAATTTTGCTTTGTCAGGTGTGGCAGAAAGATTGGAGTGCAAGAAAATTGAGGACACAAATTAGTGAGAAAGCGGTTCAGATGATCAGATATGTGTCTGACTCAGGATGGGAAAAAAGAGATGATGAACAAAGAAAAATGGCACATTGCTCTGAGATTGACGAGAGTTGTGACAGAGCTAAAGGCAGTATGGCATAATATAGAGATCCCAAACCCTGGGAGTGGGACAATCCCAGGTTCAGATCCTAGCTCAGCCATGTGGTCCAAGCTTCTGTTTCTTTATCGATAAGGCAGGGCTGTTAATAATAATACCTGCACACTTACACCTTAGAACATTGAAGATATAATGAGAAAAAGTACAAAAAGCTTGACACATGGTAAGCACTCATTGTAAGCTATTTTTTTAAATATAAATTTATTTATCTTACTTTTGGCTGGGTTGGATCTTTGTTGCCGCACGCGGTCTTTCTGTAGTTGTGGTGAGCAGGGGCTACTCTTCATTGCGGTGCGATGGCTTCTCATTGTGGTGGCTCCTCTTGTTGCAGAGCACGGGCTCTAGGCGCCCAGGCATCAGTAGTTGTGGCTCGCAGGCCCTAGAGCGCAGGCTCAGTAGTTGTGGCACATGGGCTTAGTTGCTCCGCGGCATGTGGGATCTTCCCGGACGAGGGCTCGAACTCGTGTCCCCTGCATTGGCAGGTGGATTCTTAACCACTGCACAACCAGCGAAGTCCCCTAAGTTATTATTGTATTACTATTTGAAGGACAGTAGATTCTGAATAGAGAGTTAGGTGTAGGATTTTAAGTTTTCAGAGGCAGTGTAATACCAGGTGTCACCATAGGTGTGTTTAAGTGAAGCTGTGTTTATAGTGACAATAGGCAAACCCCCTAATATTAACGGGCTTTAGGATTTCAAAGGTTACCCTGATTGAGAGTTGCTTTCGTGTGTCTGGAGGCTAAGGCGTCCCCATCTGTAGATTAGCCTAGGGAGAAGCTTGGTTGATTGGTTGACTGTACATGCTAAGACAGCTCACAGAGCAGTGAAAAAACACTGCTCATGTTCATGAAATTCTTTGTCCATGTTTTGCACATGCTTCTGATAGGGCTCAGGACACACTACCCCAAAATATGGCACCTGACATATTGAATATTTTAAGCTGAAAGGGCTTGAGAAAATGCAGAAGCAGGAGGATCACTCTGACCTACTTCCCCCTTGTCCTTCCTCCTTGAAACTGGCCATAAAACCCTCATATGAGAGATGCCCTCCTTGTACCCAGAGGAAAGGAGTATCCTTAGCTCCAAAGACAAAGGGAGGCCAAGAAGAATCTAAACAAACAGACCTTGCTAAGTTTTCCCCAGTTTATTACGATTACGTCATTCTCCTTAACCTGTCACGTTCCTCCAGGACTGTGCACTCTTCAGCAAACTGGCATAAAAGTACATAGGTTCGGGGCTTCCCTGGTGGCGCAGTGGTTGAGAGTCCGCCTGCCGATGCAGGGGACACGGGTTTGTGCCCCGGTCTGGGAAGATCCCACATGCTGCGGAGCGGCTAGGCCTGTGAGCCATGGCCGCTGAGCCTGTGCGTCTGGAACCTGTTATAGCAACCTATTTTTGAAGTATGGTTGAATTACAATGTTGTGTTAATTACTGCTCTACAGCAAAGTGACTCAGTTACACATATATATTCTTTTTCATTATGGTTTATCACAGGATATTGAATATAGTTCCCTGTACAGCAACCTATTCTTGTTGCAATAGATGCAACTGCCTCACCAATCTCTTACAGAATGTTACTTATAAAATTTTTTAAATTTTATTCCATAAGGGGGCTTTTTTTTTTTTTTGGCCATACCACACAGCTTGCAGGATCTTAATTCCCGGCTTGAACCCAGGCCACTACAGTGAAAGCACCGAGTCCTACCACTGGACTGCCAGGGAAGTCCCCCAAGGGGTCATTCTTTTTTTTTTTTTTTTGGTACGTGGGCCTCTCACTGTTGTGGCCTCTCCCGTTGCGGAGCACAGGGTCCCGGGGTTGGATCACTGGTAGGGGAACTAAGATCTTGCAATCCAGGCAGCACAGCGCTCCCCCAACAAAAAAAAGGGAGTCGGGCTCAGTGTTTCCAATTCATTCTTTTACTGTCTAATCCATGATCTCCTCTATTTGTCCTGAATTAAAACGTCTCTGGAATTGCTCTTAGGTCTCTAGTAGTTTCCTCCTGCCCTGATCTGGGACATAGGTTTTCTTGTTTCTCTAACAACCTAATCCCATTTGTTTTCCATCTTTTAGGAATTCTTCCACATTTGTTCATCAGTGCCACCCTTTTTATTTCCTAGAGTCCACTTAAGGATTTACTCTACTATCAAAATATAATATGAACTATTTCATGCACACAATAAAGATTCTAATATAATGAATACCCATGTGCCCACCAACCCAGCTTGAGACATAATATATCACAAAAAGCACTGAAGTAAGTGTTCCCTGTGCATTCCTCCACTAGAAATTGTTTAAAGGGATTTCGGACAGGTAAAGTAGGTGAACACGATCAGTTTGCCACGTCAAGCCAGTCACCACTGAATTAAAAAATTCAAAACCAAGATAGAAAAGTGTTGGAGAGAATTATCCTATCTTGATTAGTCATTGATGTAAACCCTAATCCTCTACTGTCTTAAGGTGTATATTATGCATGGCCAATGCTAGAACACTGTTTCCATGCATGCAATTTGCAGCACAAAATTATAAACTCTAATGTGGCTAAGTTCTCGCTCAATACTTCTAGTGAATCTCAAATCAGGATCTTTAACATCTTTCAAAAACAGATAACCTTGTTATTATTTAGAGATAATGTTAAATGTTCTCTTTGAAGTCAACTTACTGTATAATATTAAAACATTATCTCTAGCAATAAAGTTTCAAAATTAGGCAGGTGTTAAAATTGATGGGAGCTTCAAGGCTAGAGATAAACGATTAGCATCTATGTTCATTAATTTCAGAAATGAATTTTTAGTGTCTCAAAAATGAGCACTATGAGACCTACACCGTGAACAGAAATTAGTGTACTGTAGTAAGCATGTGACACACACATTATTCTCAGCAGAACATAATGGGAAACATCAAGCTAGGGCATGTTTTGGAAATGCAGCTTTGAGGAATGCCCCGGTTCCTCATACGAAAAACATCTTGGTTGTTGATGATAGTATTCTGCCTGCAAGATGAGGTCCTGGTAAGTCAAGGAAAGCCCTTTAAATGGTGACTTACCTTTATAACTCTAACTGCATCACCCTGAAATTCTAGCACAGTTATACTGTTACACTGTATGGTTGCAAAAACTTCTTTTATGCCACCAGCATCTTTTTGCTACACTCTCCACAGATTATATGCTAGTACCTGGGTATCACACAAACACAATCAATTTGCAACTCTGCAATGATAACAAGTAATGTAACTAGCCTAGGTCTAGGAAGGACTGACCAGGCCCTAACCTCATACAGATCTTCTTTGATTAAGTCAAAAATGCATTTACTACACCTCACCTACCAAACACCATAGCTTGCTTAGTCTAGCCTACCTTATACGCGCTCAGAATATTTACATTAGCCTAGAGTTGGGCAAAATCATCAAACACAAAGCCTATTTTATAATTAAGTGTGGAATATTTCATAATTTATTGAATATTGTGCTGAAAGTGAAAAACAGAATGGTTGGTGGGTACAGAATGGTTGTAAGCATATTGGTTGTTTACCCTGACTGGGACCTGTGGCTCACTGCCACTGCCCAGCATCACAAGAGAGAAACATACCAAATATCGCTAGCCCAGGAAAATATTAAAGTGTAAAATTTGAAGAACAGTTTCTAATGAGTGCATATTGCGTTCACACCATTGTAAAGTCAAAAAATCATTAAGTCGCTGTCCATATAATCCAAATATAATTGTAGTGGACAGCTCTTTCACCCTGCCCAGCATCTGTCTCTTCACCTTAATTTTCCTTTGGGAAACTACCTTCTTTCACTCTAGGCTATCTTAGTAGGGCTGTTAAAATCCCTGAAGCCATGGGGTAGGCACATGATCCAAGCTAAGGTAAAGAGATTGGCAGGAATTTGATTCATGAGCCCAATGACACAAGAATTTCATCCTAAAAAATGGTATAGTATTTTTATGAGTGAAATAATACATTTCTACAACACAGTATTGACCAAAAACACTTTAATAAATTGGCTTTGGTCTTCATCCTTTCAAACTTGGGCTAAGTAAAAAATAAACATTACATACACATAGATTAGTTTTTCTAACTTTAGTATATACAAATAAAAATGACAATTAAAAGATAAAATACTTAGCTCTAGAAGAAAGAGAGAAATCTTATCAGCCTGAAAATACTCTGGCCAATTCCTAGTCAGTCACACAAAACTACCTTCTAAGGAAACCTGACCAGTGAGACAGTTAAGTTTGTGCTCTTAGCTATAAAGAATTAAACTTAAAATATACTCACTCTTTCATCTTCTAATGAAAGATAACTTAGTCTCGGAAACAGCATAAGCATTGTTATAGTAAGTCTAGCTCCTAAATGAAAATTTGGGCTGAGTTACAGTTTACTTACTAACCTAGGTAAGAAACCTTTGAAAGTCAGCCATGGATCAAAGTATTTACATAAGTTCAAGATGTTATCTTATCTTAGGATGAAAGTTAACACAGGTCCTTAACTTCCTTTAAAAAGAACATTGAAAATTAAACCTTTGTCACAGTCAAAACTTTCAGAAACGTTTCTTAAATATCAAATTTCTCTTCACAGACGCTATGTCCATTTTCTTCATAATCTTCTCTTGTTACCACCATATCTTCAAAATCATCATTCTCCGATATCAATTTTCCACCTTCCCAGGCATAAGTAATCGGGCTAAAAATAAAGGTAAAATAAGTGAACCCAGATGATTTTACAGAACTGAAATGCCAGAAACGTTAATTAGTAACTAAAATGTGGCAATCTCTACCCAACCTGATTTAACAGAACATCATTTAAAGTGTGAAAATAAGCATAAACTTCATAGGAGTAAAGCAAACTCGGAAAGGAAAGTTGGTCACCACTACAAGTAAGTGTTCTTTTTATTTTCCCCGTGCCCTGAATTTATGGACCTTCTATCTCTAATAAAAAGAATACAAGCAAAATATAAAAAATGCATAAAAATAAAAACACTGTAATAACTGAGTCTAACTTTTGTACATGGCAAAGATATGTCATCAAATCAATTCACCCAGCAACCAATGAAATAGATATTATAACTCCCACTTTATAGATTTGGAAAATGAGGTTCAGAGAGGTTAAGACTGAAACTAGGATTCAACTCGGAACTGTTTTCACAGTCTGTGCTTTTGCTCCTATACTTTGTTGCCTCTAATAAATGAGACATTTAAAAGCCACAGTGCATGATAAACTTGCTACATGGTAGGACAAGGACAATAAGTAAAATTAGAGCACATCAAACTTTTAGTTTAATTTTATGTACAACCAAGTTACTTGGTTGTAATTCTGTGTAATTGGTTGAATTTGTGTAATTCTACTTCTACTCTTCCTCTCCCCCAATTCAGTTGTAAATATGAAAAATGATAAAGAAAAAAGTGTTTTCCTTACTATATTTATTACATTTCCTATGTAAAAAAACCCTAAATATATATTTTAGGTTTCCTTAAAAAAACCTAAATAAAAAACCTTAAAAAAACCTAAATATATATCTATCTTATTCCTAACCTTAAAAAAACCTAAATATATATCTATCTATAAAATCAGATGTGCAATAAAGATCTGATGAATAAAAGAATAAAAATTATTTCTATAGATCCCTTGGCCTGTAATGTATGCATGACTTACACTTAAATGCAGGATAAAAATCCAATATGCTTCATATTCTAAAGAGTATATGAACATTAATGCTGATAAAAATCATTCCAATATCTAATGATAATTTATTCTTTTATCTGATAGCTATAAAATTAAGTGATCTGATGAGGGTCTTCTATTAACTGCTATTGATTTTGAAAAATTCTTCTTTAGCTTTGAAACAAACCTCTAAAATTAAAAATCAGGTATGTGGGGTCTTGTTTGCAACTCTGCCGCTTAAAACAGTGGAGCAGTGATGGGGGATTATTTAGACATAGATTTGGTGAGAACTTTTGCCTCCAGATAAAGAGAACTGAATTTTAGTCTGGTTACTGCTATTAACTTATCATAAGACCTTTGCTAACTCATGAGCCCTTGTTTATTTACAAATAAGTACACAGAAGAGGATGATCTATAAGACTTTCTTACAGCTCTAAAATTATACCTTAATTATCTGCTTTTTCTCATAAAACAGGATAGGGGGTACATATAAAAGTTTTGAATTATAAAAAAAATGACTACTTAAATGTAAAAGTTTAAGTATTTTAAATTATTTTAAAACATTCCAAAACAACTTACCAATTGACATAATTTATCTTGGTTAAATTCTCAGATTTCTATTCTTCATAGAAACTCTCAAGAAATGGCATATCTCAGATAAATCAAATAGATAAAAGTTTTTAATTTTTATTTTATTTTTTATTTCTTTTTGGCTGCGTTGGGTCATCATTGCTGTGTGCGGGCTTTCTCTAGTTGCAGCGAGCGGGGGCTACTCTTCATTGCTGTGCACGGGCTTCTCATTGTGGTGGCTTCTCCTGTTGCAGAGCACAAGCTCCAGACGCACAGGCCACACTACTGAAGTAGTTGTGGCACTCGGGCTCAGTAGTTGCAGTTCACGGGCTCTAGAGCCCAGGCTCAGTAGTTGTGACGCACAGTCTTAGTTGCTCCGCGGCATGTGGGATCTTCCTGTACCAGGGCTCGAACTCGTGTCCCCTGCATTGGCAGGCGGATTCTTAACCACTGCTCCACGACGGAAGTCCCAAATCGAATAAATAACCTAAGTGATTTGCCTGTAAAAAATCTCCAAGTAATGATGACTGATTCACTATAGGGAAGTGATCTTACATTAACTGAGCACCCATTATGTACCAACAATAATGGATGCTACTTCACATACTTCATCCCCTTTCATCCACTGAAAGTAAAGTTTTCATTTTTTTTTAAATTTAATTTTATTTTTTATACAGCAGGTTCTTATTAGTCATCAATTTTATACACATCAGTGTATACATGTCAATCCCAATCACCCAATTCATCACACCACCATCCTCACCCCCGCACGGCTTCCCACCCGTGGTGTCCATACGTTTCTTCTGTCTCAACTTCTGCCCTGCAAACCAGTTCATCTGTACCATTTTTCTAGCTTCCACATACATGCGTTAATATACAATATTGTTTTTCGCTTTCTGACTTACTTCACTCTGTATGACAGTCTCTAGATCCATCCACGTCTCAACAAATGATCCAATTTCATTCCTTTTTATGGCTAATATTCCACTGTATATATGTACCAAATCTTCTTTAGCCATTCGTCTGTCGATGGGCATTTAGGTTGCTTCCATGACCTGGCTATTGTAAATAATGCTGCAGTGAAAACTGGGGTGCATGTGTCCTTTTGAATTATGGTTTTCTCTGGGTATATGGCCAGTAGTGGGATTGCTGGGTGGTATGGTAGTACTATTTTTAGTTTTTTAAAGAACCTCCATACTGTTCTCCATAGTGGCTGTATCAACTGACATTCCCACCAACAGTGCAAGAGGGATCCCTTTTCTCCACACCCTCTCCAGCATCTGTTGTTTGTAGATTTTCTGATGATGCCTATTCTACCTGGTGTGAGGTGATACCTCATTGTAGTTTTGATTTGCATTTCTCTAATGATTAGTGATGTTGAGCAGCTTTTCATGTTTCTTGGCCATCTGTATGTCTTCTTTGGAGAAATGTCTGCTTAGGTCTTCTGCCCATTTTTGGATTGGGTTGTTTATTTAATATTGAGCTGCATGAGCTGTTATTTTGGATATTAATCCTTTGTCGGTTGCTTCGTTTGCAAATATTTTCTCCCATTCTGAGGGCTGTCTTTTCGTCTTGTTTATGGTTTCCTTTGCTGTGCAAAAGCTTTGAAGTTTCATTAGGTCCCATTGTTTATTTTTCTTTTTATTTCCATTACTCTAGGAGGTGGATCAAAAAAGATCTTACTGTGATTTATGTCAAAGAGTGTTCTTCCTATGTTTTCCTCTAGGAGTTTTACAGTGTCCAGTCTGACATTTAGGTCTCTAATCCATTTTCAGTTTATATTTGTGTATGGTGTTAGGGAGTGTTCTAATATCATTCTTTTACATGTAGCTGTCCAGTCGTCCCAGCACCAATTATTAAAGAGACTGTCTTTTCTCCATTGTATATCCTTGCCTCCTTTGTCATAGATTAGTTGACCATAGGTGCGTGGGTTTACCTCTGGGCTTTCTATCTTGTTCCATTGATCTATATTTCTGTTTTTGTGCCAATACCATGTTGTCTCAATTACTGTAGCTTTGCAGTACAGTCTGCAGTCAGGGAGTCTGATTCCTCCAGCTCCGCTTTTTTCACTCAAGACAGCTTTGGCTATTCGGGGTCTTTTGTGTCCCCATACAAATTTTAAGATTTTTTTGTTCTAGCTCTGTAAAAAATGCCACTGGTAATTTGAAAGGGATTGCATTGAACTTGTAGATTGCTGTGGGTAGTACAGTCATTTTCACAATATTCATTCTTCCAATCCAAGAACATGGTATATCTCTCCATTTGTTGGTATCATCTTTAATTTCTTTCAATTTCTGCTCTGACCTTTATGATTTCCTTCCTTCTGCTAACTTTGTGTTTTGTTCTTCTTTCTCTAGTTCATGTAAGTGTAAGGTTAAATTGTTTACTTGAGATTTTTCTTGTTTCTTGAGGTAGGCTTGTATAGCTATAAACCTCCCTCTTAGAACTGCTCTTACTGCATCCCATAGGTTTTGGATCGTTGTGTTTTCATTGTCATTTGTCTCTACGTATTCTTTGATTTCCTCTTTAATTTCTTCAGTGATCTCTTGGTCATTTAGTAAAGTATTGTTTACCCTCCATGTGTTTGTGTTTTTTATATGTTTTTTTCCCTGTAATTCACTTCTAATCTCATAGCGCTGCGGTCAGAAAAGATGCTTGATATGATTTCAATTTTCTTAAATTTACTGAGGCTTGATTTGTGACCCAAGATGTGATCTGTCTTGGACAACGTTCCGTGCGCACTTGAGGAGAAAGTGTAATCTGCTGTCTTTGGATGGAGTGTCCCATAAATATCAATTAAATCTATCCGGACTATTGTGTCATTTAAAGGTTCTGTTTCCTTATTTATTTTCATTTTGGATGATCTGTCCATTGGTGTAAGTGAGGTGTTAAAGTCCCCCACTATTATTGTGATACTGTCGATTTCCTTTTTATAGCTGTTAGCAGTTGCCTTATGTGAGGTGCTCCTATGTGGAGGGCATATATATTTATAATTGTTATATCTTCTTCCTGGATTGATCCCTTGATCATTATGTAGTGTCCTTCCTTGTCTCTTGTAACATTCTTTATTTTAGAGTCTATTTTATTTGATCTGAGTATTGCTATTCCAGCTTTCTTTTGATTTCCATTTGCATGGAATATCTTTTTCCATCCCCTCACTTTCAGTTTGTATGTGTCCCTAGGTCTGAAGTGGGTCTCTTGTAGACAGCATATAGATGGGTCTTGGTTTTGTATGCATTCAGCAAGCTTGTGTCTTTTGGTTGGAGCATTTAATCCATTCACGTTCAAGGTAATTATCAATATGTATGTTCCTATGACCATTTTTCTTATTTCTTTTGGGTTTGTTTTTGTAGGTCCATTTCTTCTCTTTTGTTTCCCACTTAGAGAAGTTCCTTTAGCATTTGTTGTAGAGCTGGTTTGGTGGTGCTGAATTCTCTTAGCTATGCTTGACTGTAAAGCTTTTGATTTCTCCATCGAATCTGAATGAGATCCTTGCTGGGTAGAGTAATCTTGGTTGTAGTTTCTTCCCTTTCATCACTTTAAATATATCAGCCAGTCCCTTCTGGCTTGTAAAGTTTCTACTGAGAAATCTGCTCTTAACCTTATGGGAGTTCCCTTGTATGTTGTCATTTTTCCCTTGCTGCTTTCAATAAATTTTCTTTGCCTTTAATTTTTGCCAATTTGATTACTATGTGTCTCTGTGTTTCTTCCTGGGTTTATCCTGCCTGGGACTCTCTGCGCTTCCTGGACTTGGGTGGCTATTTCCTTTCCCATGTTAGGGATGTTTTTGACTATAATCTCTTCAAATATTTTCTCTGGTTCTTTCTCTCTCTCTTCTCCTTCTGGGACCCCTACAATGCAAATGTTGTTGCGTTTAATGTTTTCTCAGAGGCTTCTTAGGCTGTCTTCATTTCATTTTTTTTTCTTTATTCTGTTCTGCAGCAGTGAATTCCACCATTATGTCTTCCAGGTCACTTATCCGTTCTTCTGCCTCAGTTATTCTGCTATTGATTCCTTCTACTGTAGTTTTCATTTCAGTTATTGTATTGTTCATCTCTGTTTGTTTGTTCTTTAATCCTTCTAGGTCTTTGTTAAACATTTCTTGCATTTTCTCGATCTTTGCCTCCATTCTTTTTCCGAGGTCCTGGATGGTCTTCACTCTCATTCTGAATTCTTTTTCTGGAAGTTTGCCTATCTCCACTTCAGTTAGTTGTTTTTCTGGGGCTTTATCTTGTTCCTTCCTCTGGTACATAGCCCTCTGCCTTTTCATCTTGTCTATCTTTCTGTGAATGTGGGTTTTGTTCCACAGGCTGCAGGATTGTAGTTTCTTGCTTCTGCAAGAAGACTGTAGGATTGTAGTTCTTGCTTCTGCTGTTTGCCCTCTGGTGGATGAGGCTATATAAGAGGCCTGTGTAAGTTTCCTGATGGGAGGGACCTGTGGTGGCTAGAGCTGACTCTTGCTCTGGTGGGCAGAGCTCAGTAAAACTTTAATCCGTTTGACTGTTGATGGGTGGGGCTGGGTTCCCTCCCTGTTGGTTGTTTGGCCTGAGGCAACCCAACACTGGAGCCTACCTGGGCTCTTTGGTGGGGCTAATGACAGACTCTGGGAGGGCTCACGCCAAGGAGTACTTCCGAGAACTTCTGCTGCCAGTATCCTTGTCCCCACAGCGAGCCACAGCCAACCCCCACCTCTGCAGGTGACCCTCCAACACTAGCAGGTAGGTCTGGTTCAGTCTTCCCTGCGGTCACTGCTCCTTCCCCTGGGTCCTGATGCACGCACTACTTTGTGTGTGCCCTCCAAGAGTGGAGTCTCTGTTTCCCACAGTCCTGTCGAAGTCCTGCAATCAAACCCCACTAACCTTCAAAGTCTGATTCTCTAGGAATTCCTCCTCCCACTGCCAGACCCCCAGGTTGGGAAGCCTGATGTGCGGCTCAGAACCTTCACTCCAGTGGGTGGACTTCTGTGGTATAAGTGTCCTCCAGCCTGTGAGTTACCCACCTAGCAGTTATGGGATTTGATTTTACTGTGATTGCGCCCCTCCTACCGTCTCATTTTGGCTTCTCCTTTGTCTTTGGATGTGGGGTATCTTTTTTGGTGAGTTCTAGTGTCTTCCTGTCGATGACTGTCCAGCAGCTATATCATTTCATTTTTTTGAGAAAAGAAAAATGAGCATCCCAAAGGTGAAATTAACCTGGCAACCCAGTAGAAACAGGCTTTAAACTCAAGTCTGCTTACAGACCTCTTTATCTGTAAACTAACTTCCATGATTTGTTTCTATATAAGCCAACACTTACTTTTCAGGCAGCACAACAGAAACATCATAATCTGTTGGAGTGAGACATCGAACTTCCGAGTAAACCCGATCCCTAAATCCCGGGAAAAGGGAATTTCCTCCTGTCAAAACAATGTTCTTAAAAAAATGCGGCTGCATTTCTTTTAAAAGAGAAAAATAGAAAGAAAAAAGGCATTAGAATATCTGTTTACTTATCTTTCTGGAGAAATGGGGATGAGAGATTAGGTAAAAGCAATTGGGGATGAAAGTTACTGGTTGGGAAACCATATAGTTTTTTATAACCATATAAATTATAACTTATAAGATTTTATAATGAGGTTATCATTTATACAAATAAACATATTAAACAGAAATATGACCTCACAGTTCTATAAAACAAAGGCTAAGGTGAAGGGGTTGAATTACTAGCAACTTATTACATATACATGTAAGCTATACATAAATGAGTAAAATTCTAGTAGCAGACATTTGAAAATTAAAATTGTTCTCCCCTAAAATGGAGGAGGTCTTTATGTAGGCTGAGACTGTTAGCAAGTGTAAAGATGAAAAGGAGGTCCTTCATAACATTTTAAACTTGAAAATCCAAGTTTCCATGTTATCTCACTGAGACACACATTCTTATTGTGCAACACTTACAATTGATAGTGAAAAATACTCAATCTATAATAATATTTAAAGAAAGGATCTTATGTTCTACACTCATTAAAGTTACATGATAGCAAATATTAAGTGCCACATGGTTAGTCAATCTTAAAGGGCTACCAAGCACCACTGGGAAATTTGTCAGGAATTGATAGGTACTGGCCATGCCACCTAATGCTTCTGTTCACAAAATAGGGACAGAGTACTGCTACGTTAATATTGAGTCTTACAACACAACATTAAAACAGTGTAGTACAAAATGTTGTATATCTCATGACTGCAACTTTAGATAAAATGAGAAATCAATATGAAATATTAATGTGAAATTAGTTGTGAAATAACTATATTAAGGTGATGGCATTATCTGACGTTTTTTCTTTTTTAATGGGAGGAAAGGACACTGCATAGGCAAGATTTTCTGCAATGCCTACACTGTTCCTTATGAACTAGGAAGACATTTTTAAGCTATAAAGGTACTCCAAAACTTTAGAACATTATTTAGTTAAATCATGCTTCAGGAGAACCCAGAAATTACTGTGAAGCACTATACTTCAATCTCATTAAAACTAACTTCCTGTATATTAATCAAAATGTAACAGAAGGAATAAACCAGTCTCATCAACAGCTAAAACCCATTAAATTGTTACATTATAAATTTCTACTCTGTGCAAATTTGGCTTAAATTAAAACTTTTTAAATGGATATAGCAATTTAATACTTATAAAGAGATGAAGTTCTTCAAATTTAAGCAGACCATAATTACTCTTCCCATATCAAATTTACAGTCTAGGATCAATAAAGAATTATTCAAGTAAAATAAAGTACAATAAAGAATTATTCAAGTTAGATCTGGAAATCTCTGCAAATAAAGTAGCCATTTGCTCAAATTATTTAGAAGAAACAGATGACTTCTCTAGGGTTCACAGAGCTTATGATTTTTAAAAAATATCATTATTCCTCATTATTTATGCACCTTCAGGTAAGTTCTGAATTGAATAGACAATAGCTTCTGGAATTCCCATTTCTTGAATTCCTATATCAGAAGGATTAAAGAGTATTTCTGGAACAGCAAATCTCTCATTGGCCAGACGAAGAATTTGTTCCCCAGATTTATATTTTCCACTTAACACCATTTCTTCTCTTGGCTTAAAGAAAAATAAGATGAAAAGTTTAAGTTATGTTATCTAGCTCACATCACTAATAACATTTAGTAATATGTAATACCAATATATTAACCATGTTCTTGGAAGTTTCAGGATTCTCAAAAGTTAGAAAAATGTGGTCTTCTCTGCTGTTGCCTAACCACACAAATAAATAACTACTGACTCTTAATATAGCTATTCCCCCAAAGATGATCTGGCTTTATTCCACACATTTTAAAACAGAAAGAAAGAAAAGGAGAATAGAGCAGAAGGCGCTTCATAATCTACCTCTAAGAGTGATTCCAGTTTTTAAAGAACAAAGAACATACTCTAAATAAAAAACACTGTACCTTATGTTTCCAGCACTATCTACTTTCACTCCCCTGACCTTGCCTTAGATTTTTATTGGGCATTATGGTTTTATTCTATTAGGATTTCCCCTTTCCCTTGTGCAAAAAGCCTACATCATTAAATTTCTTTATTATTTATTCAATCTCTATTCAAAAAAACAGTTTCCAAAATGATTTAAGCAAATACATGGACTTTATCACTGAAATTCTTTTGCTATTTATTTTCTGTTAACCCACCCACTCTGTGAGCTGTGCTCCTGAAGGGGCCAGAAAAAAATAATCTCCTTCTACAGCATTCTACATCATTAAAATAATGGTCCCTCTCAATTGCACTAAGACTCATCAGCTTTTCTAGATTGTTAAAGACATTAACTTCATTTGACTCGTATATGCAATTTTCCACCTGTAACAGAGTATATCCCAATCCTCTATATAAATATAAAAATACTTAAAATATATGAAAAGAAATATTAATAATTTATTGTTAAAGAGTAAACTATATAAAAACTATTCCTTAATATAATTAGTCATCTACTCTCTGTTCAGGTTTCAGCTTCCTCAGAGAGGCTTCTTCTGACTCCCAAATAAAAGATCCCTCTAGTATTCTTACTATCACCCTGTATTATCCTTCATCATCTACACTGTTCGCCATCACATATCCACTACCCAGTATAGCATGCCAGTCAACAATGTGGTGTTTGTTTTAGGCATTTTACATACATTATCATACTGAATTCTCATATAACCCTGTAAGGTAGATATATTTTCCTTTTACTAATGATGCAATTGCACTAGGCAAGGTTACGTGACTTGCTCAAGATCATTCAACTAATAACTCGAGCACACGCAATATATTCCTCCTACTACATTGCCTCTCTTAACCTGGATATGAATGATTCTGATTTCTATCATTTGGAAATTCCATGCTTGAAACTTTCTTTTTTTTTTTAAATTTTTTTGGCCACGTCATACAGCATGTGGGATCTTAGTTACCAGACCAGTTGATCAAACCTGCAACCCCTGCACTGGAAGCATGGATTCTTAACCACTGGGCTACCAGGGAAGTCCCTTGAAACATTATTTTTAAATAAAAATATCCTAAAAATTACACAAAATTCACAATACCCTAGGAAGAACAAGGAAAACTACACATCACTTTCAACCCGATTAAACTATGGTTGCACTAGCAAAGAGAAGAATATTATTTCTTCACAGATAAAGTATTCTTCCTTCTCAGGCAGAATGGAAAATGCTTCCTATAAATTTACAAATTCATTTAAAAATGATATTGGCTTGAGTGTATAGGATATAACTCATATTGTCAACACTCAAAATAACTTGAGACAGATACAGACTTGGACAATTTAATTTGACAAAACATTAGAGGTTATCTAGTCCACAGCCCTGATTTTACAGAAGATGATCATGTGACTGACCCAGGGTCAAATATCTAACTGGGGGAAAAGCCAGAACTAGATATCCTTGCTGAATGTTAGCTCTAAAGCCACTAATCGTTAATATATAATCTGGAACTACAAGTATTTTCTGTTTCTAAGAGTACAATTTCAAAAAGATTTTTATTTTAGACATAGACAAATGAAGGAATTTATAAAGGCTGCTGGGAGTTGCTATTTTAGTCAATACAAGTCATGATTACTGTACAGCCCTCATAAATTTCATTCCGGTACCATGAAAGAAATGTTTAAACTACAATGGCTCTGCAGAAAGTGATAACAGTTAACTATGAGGGCAATTTTCTCAATTTAGGTCAGTAAAGCATTCATTACACTTTCGTAAGCATCCTCTTTCTGTTAAAAAATAAAACTGGAATTTCTATCGGTTGTAATCAGTAACAATATTACAGACCTTATTATTATTGTTACTATCATCAGTAGTAGAAAATCAAGGTGGTAAGTTTTTCCTAAGTATTTAAAAATATTCTTGAATAAACTATCAAGGTCCGAGTTTAACAATATCCTAAGTATAAAGGCTCTCAAACAAGTATAATTCTCTTTCATCTTATGCAGTATTGTTTTTCTAGTTTCATAAGCATTTAACAGCCCTCATCAAAGATTCTGATTGTCAGGCAATGATGAAAACAAGTTAATCAAGTATTAAATTTAAAAAATATATTTTAGGAGTAATCCTAACATATACAAAATATAACCATTTCTAAACCTTAAAAATTATTAAGATGTACACTTTAACATGTATTGTGGTAAAAATGTTAACATTAATTGACAAAGTAAAGGTTAATCCATTATTTCTGAAATAAATATTTGATGTAACAGTCCATCATCTGGTAAAAGTTCAGTCCAACTATGTCCACTCAACTGATGTTAAAGTGTACAAGTAACAGGGAGTCTATACTCAATTAGTGAAGTGCCGTCATAACAAGATTCTGATCACAAGGCCAAAGGCCAATAAAAGAGCTGCAAACAATACAATGTGGCTTCTGCCTTTTTTCTCCAAAGCTGATGAGTAAAACAATAATCAACTGGGGGAACAACCATGACTCTACTAGCTCACTATGTAAGGTGTAGGATTGAGAAATCAAGGCTTATGATTTGGGAAGGAAGCTAGCAGAGTTCAGCAGATAATGTCCAATAAACTGATAAGTTCTCATTTGCAGGGCAAGCAAGAACTACAGTTTAAAAAAGAGAAAGATTTCCAAACATAGCTGATAGTCCAATCACCTGGAAGAAACTTTTTTCTTTTTTAGAGATTAAGTTTAAGTTTTCAAACTTAGGCACTAAGCATTTCCAGGGACAGGGACTGAGAACATGGATACCAATTGTTCTTCAAGTGACCCAGGTGATTTTTAGTCAGGTTTGGAGGAACTGGGAATTACTGAGACTTTACTCAGGGTCCATCCCTGTAGAAATATGGATTACTTTACCACCATGAGTCCAGAGTGCTATAAATTCTCCACAAGGTGTTTTATATCACTGGACTGTTTTAATCAGCTATAATAAATGAGGATGATCAAATGTGCCTAATGAGAAAGTGGCTTGGTATCTATATGTTTGGGGCAGTTTTCCCTGTCTGATAAAGAAAAAAATACACCTTCCATATCCTAAGTGGGACATGGGCTTCCAGTTTCTCTCCCCAGTTCATGCCAGACAACATGATCCCATAATCTGTCACGATTCCCACTTCTGAAAGCTGGCTTTGGTCCTTCTGCAAGGATATGTTTCTAAGGACATTACAGGATGATTTTGATTTTATGAGTATCGGGGTAGCCTTCTCTGAATTCTGATGTGTATTTCACCTCAATAATCTGGCCACGAAATTTTTTTAATTTCAGGCATAAAAACAAGTATAAATAATTATATAAAACCCATATATCCGGACTTCCCTGGTGGCGCAGTTGTTAAGAGTCTGCCTACTAATGCAGGGGACACGGGTTTGAGCCTTGCTCCAGGAAGATCCCACATGCCGCAGAGCAACTAAGCCCGTGCGCCACAACTACTGAGCCTGCGCTCTAGAGCATGCAAGCCACAACTACTGAGCCCATGTGCCACAACTACTGAAGCTCATGCGCCTGGAGCCCGTGCTCTGCGAGCCCGTGCTCCGCAAAAAGAGAAGCCACTGCAATGAGTAGCCCATGCGCCACAACGAAGAGTAGCGCTCACTCACTGCAACTAGAGAAAGCCTGTGCAAGCAACGAAGATGAAACACAGCCAAAAAATAAATAATTAAAAAAAAAAAAGAAAAAACCCCATATATCCATCAACCATTTTAATGTAACTTCACAGATATAACACTCCCCCTTTAAATTTGGTGTTATCATTCACATACATAGTTTATATACTTTTACTTCATATTTATAAATTCCTAAACATAATAATTATTCTGAATAGCCTGAAATGGTATACGTCCTTCTAAAACTGGCTTTTAGACATCATCATGTTTTAGACAGAAACACATTTCTGAGACTTATCCATGATGATCACGTAGCTCTACTTCATTTTCACTGCTTATTTTATAATATGAATATATCAAAATTTATCTATTTTTCTACCATTAATGGCTACCTAGGCTCTTCCCAATTTCTCACTCTTCTAATGTATACTACAATGAACATTACCATACATGTCCCCTTGAGAAAATATCTCCTTGTGCTTAAGTTTCTGACCAAAGATTTTTAACTTCCTAACATTCCTCACCAAGCCAGTAACTAGAAGGGCAAACTTCACATTTACCCAACCACAGAACTGATAATTTACCTGAGCTGCTCAAAGATAGGGAGAAATTACTTTGTTTTCACATCCAAGATAAACTCATCTCAACACTTTGAAAGTGCACTGGATTTTGCTGTTTTCAACTACAATCTGATAGCAGAGCCTTGGGTCAGCTGTGCCAGTAATATTCACAACAAATAACCTACTTCTAACTGGACTTAAACTAATTCTTAATGAAACACAAAAGGGTAAACCATAATATAGGTAATGATACTGTTAATCTCCAGATTTGTCCCATGTGCTATCATGACAGATAGTTCTTTTTCTAAATAACTTTAGTAGAGATATTAACTAATCATTCATACACTGGTGCCTAAAGAAATGGCCACCAGGCAGGAAGGCAGTCATCAACAACTCTGAGATTCCACCCATCCCAGCTGGATGCTGTTCAAACCTGACTGAGGTGGTCACTTGAAGAATTATCACTGAGTATTTTTTAAATTACCTTACATCACAGACTTAGAAAACAAACTTACGGTTACCAAAGGAGAAAGGTGGGGGGAGGGATAAATTAGGAGGTTGGGATTAACATACACTATTATATATAAAATAGATAATCAACAAGAACCTACTGTACAGCACAGGGAACTCTACTTAATACTCTGTAATAACCTATATGGGAAAGGATCTGAAAGAGAATAGATATATGTATAACTGAATCACTTTGGTGTACACCTGAAATTAACACAACACTGTAAATCAACTATACGCCAATATAAAATAAAGTTTTAAAAATTACCTTACAAAAGCCCTTTTTAATTGTACTAAAGTCAGGCAAAACATAGTCTACCATTACTGTATTTTCTTCTCCTTTCAACCTGGAAAACAAAACACAGACTTATAAAATATTTTAACTATGTGTAACATTACCCAAGAATCAACTTTCTAATTCTTAGGTTACCATTATACATACTTGGCAATATCCATGTCTCTATAAAAATCCTGAGACACATAGCATACATCTTCTTTCACTTGATTAATCACATGTGTTTCATCCATAACATGTAACTGCCTGAACAGAAAAAAAAAATGGTAACGTGAAATAAAAAAAATTTAGACCCACCACCATTCCCTCCCATCAGGAAACTTGCACAAGCCTCTTAGATAGCCTCATCCACCAGAGGGCAGACAGCAGAAGCAAGAAGAACTACAATCCTGCAGCCTGTGGAACAAAACCCACATTCACAGAAAGACAGACAAAATGAAAAGGCAGAGGGCTATGTACCAGATGAAGGAACAAGATAAAACCCCAGAAAAACAACTGAATGAAGTGGAGATAGGCAAACTTCCAGAAAAAGAATTCAGAATACTGAGAGTGAAGACGATCCAGGACCTCGGAAAAAGAATGGAGGCAAAAATCGAGAAAATGCAAGAAATGTTTAACAAAGACCTAGAAGAATTAAATAACAAACAAACAGAGATGAACAATACAATAACTGAAATGAAAACTACACTAGAAGGAATCAATAGCAGAATAACTGAGGCAGAAGAACGGATAAGTGACCTGGAAGACAGAATGGTGGAATTCACTGCTGCAGAACAGAATAAAGAAAAAAGAATGAAAAGAAATGAAGACAGCCTAAGAGACCTCTGGGACAACATTAAATGCAACAACATTCGCATTATAGGGGTCCCAGAAGGAGAAGAGAGAAAGGACCAGAGAAAATATTTGAAGAGATTATAGTTGAAAACTTCCCTAACATGGGAAAGGAAATAGCCACCCAAGTCCAGAAAGCGCACAGAGTCCCAGGCAGGATGAACCCAAAGAGAAACATGCCGAGACACAGAGTACTCAAACTAGCAAAAATTAAAGATAATGAAAAATTATTGAAAGCAGCAAGGGAAAAATGACAAATAACATACACGGGAAGTCCCATAAAGTTAAGACCTGATTTCTCAGCAGAAACTTTACAAGCCAGAAGGGAGTGGCATAATATATTTAAAGTGATTAAAGGGAAGAACCTACAAGCAAGATTACTCTACCCGGTAAGGATCTCATTCAGGTTCGATGGAGAAATCAACAGCTTTACAGACAAGCAACAGGTAAGAGAATTCAGTACCATCAAATGAGCTCTACAAAAAATGCTAAAGGATCTTCCCTAAGTGGGAAACATAAGAGAAGAAAAGGACCTAGAAAAACAAACACGTAACAATTAAGAAAATGGTAATAGGGACAGACATATCGATAATTAACTTAAACGTGAATGGATTAAATGCTCCAACCAAAAGACACAGGCTCGCTGAATGGATACAAAAACAAGACCCATATATATGCTGTCTACAAGAGGCCCACTTCAGACCTAGGGACACATACAGACTGAAAGTGAGGGGATGGAAAAAGATATTCCGTGCAAATGGAAATCAAAGGAAAGCTGGAGTAGCAATACTCATATGAGATAAAATAGACTCTAAAATAAAGAGTGTTACACAAGACAAGGAAGGACACTACATAATGATCAAGGGATCAATCCAAGAAGAAGATATAACAATTATATATGCACCCAACATAGGAGCACCTTAATACATAAGGCAACTGCTAACAGCTATAAAAGAGGAAATCGACAGTAACACAATAATAGTGGGGGACTTTAACACCTCACTTACACCAATGGACAGATCATCCAAAATGAAAATAAATGAGTAAACAGGGGCTTCCCTTTTGGCCCAGTGATTGAGAGTCCACCTGCCGATGCAGGGGACATGGGTTCGTGCCCCAGTCCAGGAAGATCCCACATGCCGCGGAGTGGCTGGACCCGTGAGCCACGGCCACTGAGCCTGTGTGTCTGGAGCCTGTGCTCCGCAACGGGAAAGGCCACAACAGTGAGAGGCCAGTATACCGCAAAAAAAAAAAAAAAAAAAAAAGAGGAAACAGAAGCTTTAAATGACACAATAGACCAGATAGATTTAGTTGATATTTATAGGACATTCCATCCCAAAACAGCAGATTACACTTTCTTCTCAAGTGCGCACAGAACATTGTCCAGGATAGATCACATCTTGGGTCCCAAATCAAGCCTCAGTAAATTTAAGAAAATTGAAATCACATCAAATCAATCTCATATCAATGAGATTAGAAATGAATTACAGGGAAAAAAACGTAAAAGACACAAACACATGGAGGGTAAACAATACGTTACTAAATGACCAAGAGATCACTGAAGAAATTAAAGAGGAAATCAAAAAATACCTAGGGACAAATGACAATGAAAACATGATGATGCAAAACCTATGGAATGCAGTGAAAGTAGTTCTAAGAGGGAAGTTTATAACTATACAAGCCTACCTCAAGAAACAAGAAAAATCTCAAATAAACAATCTAACCTTACACCTACAGGAACTAGGGAAAAAAGAACAAACAAAACCCAAAGTTAGCAGAAGGAAGGAAATCATAAAGGTCAGAGCAGAAATAAATGAAATAGAAACAAAGAAAACAATAGCAAAGATCAATAAAACTAAAACCTGGTTCTTTGAGAAGATAAACAAAATTGATAAACCATTAGCCAGACTCATCAAGAAAAAGAGGGAGAGGACTCAAATCAATAAAATTAGAAATGAAAAAGGAGAAGTTACAACAGACACTCCAGAAATACAAAGCATCCTAAGAGACTACTATAAGCAACCCTAAATTAATGCACAGAAATCTCTTGCATTCCAATACACTAATGATAAAAAATCTGAAAGAGAAATTAAGGAAACACTCCCATTTACCATTGCAACAAAAAATAAAATACCTAGGAAAAAACCTACCTAGGGAGACAGGTAGGGAGACAAAAGACCTGTATGCAGGAAACTATAAGATACTGATGAAAGAAATTAAAGATGATACCAACAGATGGAGAGATATACCATGTTCTTGGATTGGAAGATTCAATATTGTGAAAATGACTCTACTACCCAAAGCAATCTACAGATTCAGTGCAATTCCTATCAAATTACCAATGGCATTTTTTACAGAACTAGAACAAGAAATCTTAAAATTTGTATGGAGACACAAAAGACCCCGAATAGCCAAAGCAGTCTTGAGTCAACAAAGCGGAGCTGGAGGAATCAGACTCCCTGACTTCAGACTATACCTCAAAGCTACAGTAATCAAGACAATATGCTACTGGCACAAAAACAGAAACACAGATCAATGGAACAAGATAGAAAGCCCAGAGATAAACCCACGCACCTATGGTCAACTAAAAATAGCCAGGCCATGGAAGCAACCTAGATGCCCATCGACAGATGAATGGATAAAGCAGATGTGGTACATATATACAATGGAATATTACTCAGCCATAAAAAGGAACGAAATTGGGTCATTTGTACAGACGTGGATGGATCTAGAGACTGTCATACAGAATGAAGTAAGTCAGAAAAGGAAAAACATATATCGTATATTAACGCATATATGTGGAACCTAGACAAATGGTACAGATGAACCGGCTTGCAGGGCAGAAGTTGAGACACAGATGTAGAGAACAAACGTATGGACACCAAGGGGGGAAAGCTATGGGGGTGGTGGGGGTGTGATGAATTTGGTGATTGGGATTGACATGTATATACTGATGTGTATAAAATTGATGACTAATAAAAAAAAAAGAAAATTTAAACATAACTTACAATTATTTAAAATGTTTTTCTGGAATTAAATTTTCAGGTAACTGAGTTTTTAAAAATATTAAATTTTTGAATGTGTAAAATATTTTTAACTTTATGGAATACCCATTCCATTATGTTATTTAATCTCCCCATTATCCCTCTAAGAGCAAACAGTTCAGTTTGCAGAAGGAAATTGAAAAGAGAGGTTTTAAGTGGCAAGGATTATCCAATTAAAGGGAAACATTTTCTTCCAACCATTCTGAATAGAACCCTGCTAAAATGCCTTAACTATGTGCACTTTCTTTTCCTTTTAGACAAGGACTGTTAGTCAGCACCACACACTAATTGGCAAAAAGTAGATGCTTAGGGCTTCCCTGGTGGCGCAGTGGTTGGGAGCCAGCCTGCCGATACAGGGGACATGGGTTCGTGCCCCAGTCTGGGAAGATCCCACGTGCCGCGGAGCAGCTGGGCCCGTGAGCCATGGCCACTGAGCCTGCGTGTCCGGAGCCTGTGCTCCGCAACGGGGGAGGCCACAACACTGAGAGGTCCGTGTACCGCAAAAAAAAAAAAAAACAGCAAAAAAAAGTAGATGTGTAAATATTTGATGAGTGAATCAGAGACAACACAGGCTTAATGTAGAAAATAAAGATGTTTTAAAAAACAAACAAAAATGTGAGGTTATTTCCTTTGAATATTTTTCTCTGCACATAGATTTTTACTTTTTATGTTTTAGCCCAAACATTATCTCATGAACATTTTCTTATGCTATTACATATTCGTTAAAAATATGATTTAATGCCTTATCATATTTCTTTTTAAATTTAATTTTATTTACTTTTTTATACAGCAGGTTCTTATTGCCCTATCATACTTCAACCAGAGGGGTCTATTAATATGTATTTATCCATATTCCAAATATTGAAAGTTTAGATCAGGAGGAAAAATACTCGTGTGTTTATAAACATGGACTTTGGAGTCTGAGACAGGCTTAATCACAACTTAGTAGACAAATTACTTTATTTCTTTGGGACTCAATCTCTTCAACTCTAAAAGGGTAATAAGTTCACCAACTTAATACAGCTGCAAGAAGTAAATAATTCTAATCATACATGTAAAGTGTTTAGCATAGTCCCTGTATTCGAAATATAGGCATCTTAATCGATATCTCTGATTATCCCATTATTTATTCATACTCTAGGACACATAATATGAAATACTTAGTCTCTTGGTATATTGCAAAATTGTCTACCAGAAAAGTTATTTCAAATTATACTCTGACCAGCAGCAAATAAGAGTGTCCATATCACAAATCTGCAACACCTTTTGAAAAAAATTCTATTAATTTGGATTGTAAGAGTAGTATTTTAATTTGCATTTTCTCTACTAGAATGTGCCATGAGGAAGAGGAATGCTTTTCTGTTTTGCATCCCAAGCTCCTAAATAAATGCTCAATAAATATCACAATGGAATCTGTGATTACTACAGATGTTTAACACTTTTTATGTCTGAGAATTATCCATTTTATAACCTTTGACAGCATGTAATTCTCCAATGATTATCTATTTGTGCCACTGACCATCTGTATTCTGAAAATTATCTAACCATTTTATACTGGGGTAGTGTTTTTCTTATGGATTGATAAGAGCTCTTAATATATTAAAGAAAACAACCCTGTGTCATATTTCTTTTAGGTCTATTTCTCAGGATTGTTTACTTTAGTTTTGCTTACAAAGGCTTTTGATGTACATAAGGTTTAAAATTTTTACATAGTTAAAAAACAAAAGCTGGCAAAATCTATCCTGTCCTTAAGTCAGTTGTTTTCAGACTAAACAGAGACAAAAGGGGGGCTAAGGGTGCTGGTAATATTCTGCTTGAACTGTGTTCTGGTTACATGAGTGCATTCACTTTTTGAAAATTCACTGAGTTGTACACTCACAGTCTTAAACTTTTTTTTATATATGTTTTACTTCAATAAAAAGTTTATTTTAAAAAGAAATTGTAAGAAAATACACCCTTTGTTACTTCTTCCACTTTTTTTTTAAAATAAATTTATTTATTTATTTTTAGCTGCACTGGGTCTTTGATGCTGAGCGTGGGCTTTCTCTAGTTGCGGCGAGCGGGGGCTACTCTTCATTGCAGTGCGTGGGCTTCTCATTGCAGTAGTTTCTCTTGTTGCACAGCATGGGCTCTAGGAGTGCAGGGTTTAATAGTTGTGGCTTACGGGCTCTAGAGCGCAGGCTCAGTAGTTGTGGTGCACAGGCTTAGTTGCTCTGCGGCATGTGGGATCTTCCCAGACCATGGCTCGAACCCGTGTCCCCTGCCTTGGCAGGCAAATTCTTAACCATTGCACCACCAGGGAAGCCCTCTTCCACTGTTTTTATGCTTAGCAACTCAGTTAAATATTTCTTGTGGTTTTATTTTTATACTTAAGTCTTACAACCATCTGAACTTCAGTGTATGAGGCAAAGTAAAATCTTAATTTTTCTCCAAACAGGGAACTTTACCTGTATCCTTTCTTGAACAGTTACTCCCCTCCTCATTGGTTTCTGATGCTTTGTTTAATATGTAATTACTTTTTTTTTACATATAATGTTTGATTTAGGATTAACAATTCAGTGTCACTGATCTGTCAGTTAATTCTTTTTTTTTAAAAAAATATTTATTTAATTTGGTTGCACTGGGTCTTAGTTGCAGCACGTGGGATCCTAAGTTGCGGCATGCGAACTCTTAGTTGTGGCATGCATGTGGGACCTCATTCCCTGACCAGAGATCGAACCCAGACCCCCTTCATTGGGAGCACAGAGTCTTAACCACTGCACCACTGGGAAGTCCCTGTCAGTTAATTCTTATACAAGTGTCACCTTAATTTAATTATTAGTTTTAATTTTTTTAATCATCTACTAGAGAAGTCTCTTTTCATTATCATTCTTTTTCATCAGTATTTCTAGTTGTTCCTGCCAGCTTCTTCTCTCCAAGTCAGACTTCAACAGCCTTGCTTTTAAGAACATATGAATTTTTTTTCATTCAGTGTTTCATTCAGAAGGACTAAGTATATAGGCTTTGGACTGAAACTGCGTAGGTCTTGGTTAATGTCCTCATCTGTATCAGCCTTCCCTTACCTTTCTAATTTGCTGTTTCTGGGAAAGGGAATTAAACAACTAAACTTTTTGAAGCTGAGCCTAATTCTGTTTGGTTTCATAATGAGTAACATTCACATAATCATAATATTGTAAATACTATTTATAAGTTTTCTATTTTTAAAATTAATCTATAATCAAGGCAAGAAGACTTAACTATAGTAAAGAGCATTATGTAAATATTATAAATTTCAATAATTAAGAAGAAATAGTAGAGCAATGAAAAAAGTCAATCTCTAAAGGTTACATACTATATGATTCTGTTTCTCTAACATTCTTGAAATAATAGAACTATAGAAATGGAAAGCAGATTAGCAATTGCCAAGGTACTGGGACAAGGTGGGGGAGCAAATATAAAGTGGGAGCACATAGAAGTTCCTTTGTAATGGTGGAACAGTTCTGTATCTTGACTGTGGCAGTGTTTATGAGTCTATACATGGGATAAAAACCACACAGAACTAGAGGCAGACTAGTGCATGTAAAAAATAGTGAAAACTGAATATAATCTGTAGTCTGGTTAACAGTATTGCACCAACGTCAATTTTATCATTTTTATGTTGTACTAGTTATATAAAATGTCACTAAGGGTACACAGGGCTCTGTGTACTATTCTTGCAACTTCCTGTGTCTGTATTTCAAAATAAAAAGTTTTTTTTTTAAATGCGCTAGAGATGGGTAAGACAGCTCTAAGGGGATTGGGCTTCTTTTGGGGGTAATGAAATGTTCTAAAATTGATTGTGGTGATGGATGCATATGCTAAAAACCATTGAAATGTACACTTTAAATGGGTGAACTGTACGGTATGAGAATTATATCTCAATAAAGCTGTTTAAAAAAGTAATGATACATCCGAGAGAAAGAAAAGGAGGGAAGAAAGAAATGTAGATGCACTTATTTTCATATATAACACAGAGGGAAGCCAAGAGATACTGACAGTATCATACCGGTCAAAGTTAATGTAGCAAAAACTGAGATTTAAGAATTCTACTTATGTTTTTAAACACAATAAAACTAAAAATAATAGCATTAATAAAATTTAGGAGGCAGGAGAAGAGTTGGCACATGATTAAGTACTAATTCTTCATCTTTTAATAGTGGACAGTCAACTAATATTGGCTAATCCAGAAACATATCAATATATTATTAAGGCTTATAGAGAAAGAGTAAAAGATAATAAAGTTGAAATATTATGCTGTGTATGGAGTAAAACTGACAAGAGAAATGGAAAGGGAAGGCAGAGATTTATTTTCTTTTTGGATCCTTATTTCCTTACACGTATTTTTAAATTTGTTTTACGAGATACATATACATTTGTCATTTTAAAATATTATTAATGTATTAAGCTCTCTAGAATTTGGAAATGTCTTTTTGGTGGATACTACCATTTCATATGTTAGAAAGCTTTTCAACTTGAACATCATTAGTAGTTATATATGTGATATAGTCTTCTAAGCAATAATATAGAATTGCCACCTGAACTTAGAACTAAAGGTAAGGAATAATTTTAAATTACTTTAAAAAGTTCACCCCCAGCATCCCATCCTCCCAAAGAATTAAAGTTAAGTATTACCTGTAAGATATAATCTCTTTTAGATGATTGGTTAGGAGTTTTCCTCCCACATTTATCCTAAAAAGGGAGAATTCAAATTTGGTTCAGTTTATTACACATTTCATTCAGTTTTATTCTAAGAAATAAGATGAAAATTGAATGCAACTCACCGAATAATTGCTTCTTTTTTCTTTTTACTTCTACAATAAGGAACTATATGTGTAAAGGAATATCCACTATCTACAATGATACAGCATAATTCAGAAGGATTATCTCGGAAATACCTATGTGCACTGAGAGCCCCAGCTATTTAAAAAAAAAGGTAAAGAAAAAATAAACACACTGAATAAGAGTATAATTAATTTAAAGCAATAAATAAAGAAAGGTAGCAAACAAAAACAAGCAGAAAGACAACTTTATTTATAGGAAAAATGCTAATTTAAAATAACATTCCTAATTCTGTCACAAGCTCTTTATAATGCTTAAACTTTAAAACGTGATATTTTTGTGGAAAATGATAAAAAATTTGTGATCAACTTTTAAAGGTAAATATTCACTTCACAGTTTATAATAATTATTTTAATAGCAGATGATTTTACTGAGCATTTATTACATGCTGGGCACTATTCTAAACTCCATGAGTGTGTGTGTTTTAATCCTCACAACAATCCCATTTCACAGATGAAGAAAGTGAAGCACAGGGAAGTTAAATAATGTGCCCAAGGTCACATGATTAGAAAGTAACAGAGCTAGGATTCAAACATAGACAGTGTGACTCCAGAGCAGGGTTTCTCAACTTTGGAACTCCTGACATTTTGGGCCAGATAACTCCTTGTTGTTGGGGGTTTTACTGTGCATTGTAAGATGTTTAGCAGCATCTGTGTCCTCTACACATTAGATGCCAGTAGCACCCTCCCAGTTGTGACAACGAAAAATGTCTCCAGACTTTGTCAAATGTCCCCAGGAGCAAAATCACCCTTGGTTGAGAACACTGTTTTAGATATTATGCTCCTAACCATTACAGTATACTGTTGCTTATACAGACTTAAATTCTACAAGCTAAATATGTGAATACTTTCTTTGTACAGTCATGTAATGTGATTCTAGCCTTTAATAAACTTACTTCTAGATAATATTTACAGATTATTTTCCTTCATATTGGCAGCCTGAGCTATTAACATTATTTCAAACAATAATAATAACAATAGCAGACACATCAGTGACAGAAAAGACAACTCAGAAACAATAATCTTTCAGAGATTAGAAATGTGGCTAGTAACTTCATTAGGGAGAAATATCATATCAGTAAAAAGATAAAGTGATAGAAGTCTGACTAGATAATCTCTAAGGGTCCATCTAGTTTTTAAATTCCAGGTTTTATTTCCTTCAAATCAAAAAGAATGTCACCCAGTATTCTTAGACCTTAAGTGTTTCTTTATTCATATTCATATTCACATAACTCAATTTCAATAAAAACTTTAACTCACCATTTACTCTTAATACTGCTTGAAACTGGTATTCTTCAAATAAGATTTCATTCATTGATTCTTGAATTGAAGTGAAGTTAAAATATGGTTCTGTGATAATAATATTAGTGTCTAAAAAATCAACCTATGTGAGGAAAAAAATTCCCAAAGTTTTGTAACTTTGTAGTCATAATTATAAGTACTTGTTTTATATATATAAACACATTTATTTAATCCTCACAATAACCCTAGGAGACACGTCTTACTATTATTCCCTTTTAAAAGGTGAGCAAACTGAGGCACAGTAGAGTTGAATGAGTTACGAAGGTCCATATAACTAGTTAGCGACATACCTAGGATTTGAACTTGGGAAGTCTGGTTACAGAATACATGCACTTTAACTATTATATAATTTTAACTCTCTTAATGATAGCATTGATAAAATGGTACTGTCAAATTGTTTAAAGATAATTATGCAAAAGTAATAAATGATACAACTACAGGCACCAGGACTGTTATTTTGTTTTTAAAAGTTAAAAGGTGAGAAGCTTTAGAATATTTAACGTTTACATAATTCTCTCCCACACACTTTTAAGAAGCATTAAAATTTGAACATTTTCTCAGTACACCTAAAGTCACAGTAAAGATATTAAAAGCACAAAATTTTAACATTGTATCATTCACACATTCAGATATATCAGCAAAAATATTTTATTGTGAAAAAAATTAGACAGTGAATTGGTCTAAGAATAGCAGAAATCTGAAGTAAAAATTTTAATCTTAAGTTTCATACAGACTATCTCTTCTCAACTTCAAATTCCACTTCACAATGGAAATTCCATTCACTTGCACTTATTTGAAAATCAAAGTTAAGCACAGTAGATTAAATGACTTAAATATATATAAGAAACATATTCAAAAATTTATAAATCTTAAGATATAAGCACAGATTTAAATTTTTCATTTGAATAAGACATGGAAATAGAAATTTGAATACATACTCCAATTTGTTACCTGATACATTTCTTTTCCAAAAAGGTAATCCCAGACTTGTCTTTGAACATCCCAATTCACCAAGTAGCCCTAAAAAATTTGTTTTATGAATTTAATTATCAAAAATATTTGAACAATTTTTAAAAAATCAGATTAATATATTCTAAATCACTGATTCTTATCTCTTTATGGTCACATTCACCAGTCTAATGATGTTTGAATTTCAAACCTATTATATTGGTATGTTTTTCTCCTTTTAGAAATTCAAAATATTACAAATTAACAATAACCAAAATATCAAGGGTTCAAAAGACACACCAATATGTAGAGATGCCTCTCTATACTCTTTTTCTTTAATGTGTTCGTTTCATTTAGCTTTAACATAAACAAGTAAAATTCAGTACCCACAATCAGTAACTAAATCATGGTCATTTATTTTTATTTATTGAAGTATAGTTGATTTTTTTTCATTGAAGTATAATTAATCATGGTCATTTTTTAACATGACAATTTAAATTCAACTTTTGGTTTTAATAAGATCTTAATTAAAATAACTTTTTCTCAGAGATTCAAAAATATTTTCATACATACAAAATCTTAAATATACATTCCAAATTATCCTTCAGTTTAGGTCTTTAATGCTAGAAATGACATACAGTTGAATTACCTTTTGAAAAGGAAGAATATAAAAGAGTCCAGAAGGATCCTTTATTTCATCTATCTGGTTGGCAGTAAAAGTTTTAAGACGTGCCGTTTTTGACCTGAACTGACAGTTAGGAATAACTCTATAAACAAAGAAACAAATAATGTAATTATTCCCTAAATACTTAGTTCCTAAAAATACATTTACCTAACCACCACCCTTGGTGTCAAAAAATATCCAAAACCAGTGTTTCTCATTCTGTCTTCAAAAAATTTTTACATGCCTTTTTTTTTTAAGGTTCTAGTATATACCAGTTCTGTACTGGACCCATTATCTTTCTCAAATAATCTTCAGGACACCCTTACGGGTGGGTATTGGTTCTGCCACTGCACAGAGGTGAAGAGGGGCTGAGGTAAAGTTCCTGGAAAATTCTTAATACCACTCTGGTAAGAAAAAAAAAAATTCCAAGTTCAAAATTCTGACCATAAAATTAAGTTTCCATGGAGTCAAAGATTTTCAATCAGCAAGATGCTATAAGGTACAGATGTAGGAGGTAGTTTTAAATATAGTTGCTGCGCACCATGAGTTTACAATCTGGTTAGGAAGACAAACTAGAACCATTATCCATCATACATGTGTACACATGTATGTGTGTGTATGCATGTGTGTGTGCATATATATACACACACAGAGAAAGGGATAGAGAGAGAGAAAGTGAAGGGGAACATAATTTGTCACTCCAAAATATTCCACTTTGGTATAAGGATTATTTTGCGCTAAAGGCGATTAAAATCCTTGCATTAATTGGGATAATACTGTAAAAATGTTTTATACCTGATTATTTCACTTACTATGCTGTCATTTTCTCTATGTTTAAATATTCTTCAAGGACATAAAAACAATATATTTTAAAATTTATTTATTTTATTTATTTTTGGTTGCATTAAGTCTTCATTGTTGCACACAGGCTTTCTCTAGTTGTGGCGATTGGGGGCTACTGTCTTCGTTGTGGAGCACAGGCTCTAGGCGTGCGGGCTTCAGTAGTTGTGGCACACGGGCTCAGTAGTTGTGGCTCACCGGCTGAGCTGCTCCGCAGCATGTGGGACCTTCCCAGACCAGGTCTCAAACCCATGTCCCCTGCATCGGCAGGCGAATTCTTAACCACTGCGCCATCAGTGAAGCCCAAGGACATAATTTTAAAACCTGCCTTGTAGTCAATCTTGGCTGTATTACAATTTTAGTCAATTTACTGTTCTTGAATATTTAGCTTGCTTCTCCCTACACCTTTGTGTCACCATACACAATGTCTATACATGATACAGAGTATTCCGAACTCTTATCAAGACTTCTAAATTATTCCTTAAGTAACTGATAACAGAACTGCTGTCAAAGGATGAGAACAATGATACACATTGCCAAAATAAGACTGTAACAATATACATTCCTACGCAGTTTGTCCTCTAAAAAAAGAAAAAGGAAAGAAGGGAGGAAGGGAAAAAGTCCCCTGTGACTACTCTAGAGCAAAAGTGTGTCTTTTAATTTGCTTAGTCTCTACTCAAACATAGTTTATGAAAGCCAGTGTAGTATTTGTTTGCGTCTGATCAACCAGGTCAGCCAATGAGCACTTAGAACGGCTAAAGTACAAAGCCTTCAAAGTCTACAGCCACTGAAACAGTGGTTTTTACACTTTGGGGGGCCATGGAACCCTTTAAGGATCTGATGAAAGGCATGATCGCGTCCCCCCAAAAATGCATATACACAAAAACGTTGCCCACGATTCCTGAGGATTCATGAACTTTGTGTACGGATCCCTCTTTCAGGAACCGCTTCCTTAGAAGCCTATTTTCCTGAACTATTTCCTGTTACGAAACGAAACACGTCCCACTTCCGGGGCCACGTAGCCCAAAGTTAGTAACCATGTCCCACTTCAAAGCATTCAAACTACCCAACTCCAACCAGAGCATCCCTCTGCCTGAGGGCCGCGCGGGGGCGTTTGCAGTTTACAGACGTCCCAAGATGAAGCGTAATATACGTAACTACTAGGCATATATGCTTTGTTCCTCGGAGGAAGCGAACACTTACGAGACATTTTCATGGCTGTAACCGATTTTGGCGTTGTAGGCTCCGTTATCCAGCACTAAGGTCGTCATTTTAGTACTAACCGCAGTTGCTTTCTTTTCTCGAGCCTTCTGCTCACGCTTTTTCCGGCACTCTATGGTGGCACCCACGGAGCGTAAGGGCGCTTCCGCTCTCCCTTAGCAACTGAGGACGCCGGAAGGCAGAGATTGCACCGCAGCCCAGCCTGCCAGCAAGAGTCGTAACGTGCTTCCTATCTCAACCCGTTTACGTTTTGGCGAGATCCAATAAGAGAGAAAACGCTGTTTTTTTTCGCCCAATGTGTGATTGTTCTTTACATTTGCAGATTGAGTCGCTCTTGGGAGTTTCTTCTAACCCCTATAACGAACCATCTTTGTGGGGGGGTTGGGGGGGAAGGTTGTGGGTGTGTGTGTGTTCGAATAGTATTGTTCAGACAGTAACGTCTTTTGAAGAATAAATTGCAAAGTCATACGCAGCACGGAATTGGACATGAAGACTCTTCAGCTTTATTGCCCGCCACTGCCATTCTGACTGTTGGATCCAACCACCCTGTTACAAACACGGAACACGTCAACCGCCTCGCTTTTTTAACTCACAGTCTTCCCTGTCTGCTTGTTCTTCTGCACGGAGTTTTGTGTCTTATTTATCTCAAAAAGCTTCTAGACTTCTGACACACTCCTCCTTTCCCCTTCCTGAAATTAGGTGTGTTCCCTTAATGTGTTCCCTTAATGTCTTGGGCTCACTTGTCTATATCGTAATGGTTAAGAGAACGAATTTTAGGTTGGAATCCGGACTCTGCCACAAAATGGCTGTGTAACCTTGGGCGATAAAGATAAGGGTTAATACTTACACAGGGCTTAATGCGTGTGGTTAAATTGTTCTAAGAGCTTTATGTATATTTACTAATTTAATCTTTACAATTTATGAAGTAGGTCCTATTATTGAAATCAAAGATAGTAGTTAAGAGTGCAGTCTCTGCATTCAAACTCCTGGGTCAAATCCTGGCTAACTACATGTTTTGGACAGGTTAGTTAACCTCTCTACACCTTAGCTTCCTCATCTGTAAAATGGACAGGTTTGTTAACCTCTCTACACCAAACCTTTTGGACAGGTTAGTTAACCTCTCTACATCTTAGCTTCCTCATCTGTAAAATGGAATACTATAATAATCCCCCCTTGCAGAATTATTTTATGAAGAGTAAATGATAAAAGTTAAGTACCTGTTAGTAATTATCATCATCATCATCCTTTTATCATGTGATCATTCTGTTACCTTTGCCATGGCAAACTCCTTTAAGTTAGGCACTCTATTGGTGTCTATATTCCTTTGTATCAAAAAGTCATTGAAAGTCCAAAGTTAGTTATGTCCAATTTTAGTCATTCTATTTTCTCTAACAATATTAAATTGATAGGATCCCCCATGTAAAAAATATTTTATCAGTCTTACATCACAGAGTAACCATCATTTCTATTCACCTCTCATCTTTTAAAATAGGCTCTTTCAGAAAGCTTCCCTTTTTGCTTTCCTTCATATTTACCTGATCCTGGATCAAGATCATTTTTGTTCTTGGCTTCAGCTATCATTGAATACCAATAAATCCTAAAGAAGAATTTCTACCCCCAACTGCAACCTGAATGTTTCTATCCAGGGGTCCTGAGATAACCTTAAAGGTAACAAATCCAAAACAATTTTATCTCCAAAACTGCTTGTTTCACCTATATTACTTGTCTCAATTAGTGGTGTGCCCCAATATCTACCCGGTGCCCCAAACTAAAAACCTCAGTAAACTTCAACTCCAATCCTTGTATTAATCTCTGGAATTTGTCCTTGACCCTTTTTTGTTTATTTACCTTTACTGATACTGCCTTATCTCTCACCAAAAATAGTAATGCTGCCGCCTTCTCAAGGCTCCTGTCTCCATTCTCTTTTCATGATCTGTCCTCTGTACTGCCAGTACGGTTATCAGACTATTTTTCTAAATCAGAAATCTGATCATCTTCCCCAAATTCAGTCACCATAGAAGTCTCCCAAGACTTGACACTGCCTATGAAATAATGTCCATACATTTGCAATCTCATCCCCCTTCAACCCATCCTACACTGTGTTGGTAAATATTTAACAACCGGATCTCCAAGAAAAAAGTCCTGATTTGTAGTGTTTACCATTTTCTGTGGTGAAAATACTGTCACAATGGCTGTTTTCAAGCTTTCCTGAACTCACCAAACACCAGAACACAGAGTTGGGAAGAGATGTGCACAACTGGTTCTCATGAGCCAGTATAAGCCAGTTTCAGCACAGACTGTTCAGTAAAAGCCCTGACTCTATTGACCTTCACACCATGCACTCTCCCCTCCCAGGTTTTAGTACAAAGAATCTCAAGCATGTAACTATTACTTTTCAAATACATGTATATTTTGAGAATGTGTAATTTTAAAAGTTAAAAATATCACTCTGATATAAATACATAATGAACATGTGCAACAGATTTAAGTCACATTAATGAGTGAACTAACTTTATACCCTATCTTGTTGGTTCTTGCCAATATGAGTTAACAAATCTTTGATGCACATTCATTATATATTTGTATGACAGTCACATTTTTAACTTTTTGAAAATCATACTTTGAGAATTAAATACCAATTAACAAAAATGTAAATTTAAACCACAGTTGTGTCTGGCATTCTCTAAGTACTTAAACTTCGTTAGCTTAATCCTCACAACAACCACATAGCTAAAAATCCACAGAGCAAAGTTTCCAATCCAAGTCTGACTTCAGGGCCAGTCCGTTTAACTTTAAACTGACATTCTCACCTTTGAAATAATATCTCCACTGTAAATCCATCTCTGGCTAAACAAGATAGAATCACTCCATCTCTTATGTTTTCATAGCACTTTGCTTCTATTTTCAATTATGCTAAGGATAATAATAGCATTATTAAGAGCTTTACATATGCTAGGCACTTTGTTCAACACTATATATGCATAATCTCATTTAATCCTCACAAAATTGTGTTAGGTACTATTATCTCCGATAGATGAGGTAACTGAGGCTGAGAGTGAAATAACCTGCCCAAGTTTACACAGCTACAAAATGGTGGAGCAAGGCTTTGAACAAGAGTGTAATGATAGGGCTCAAGGTCCTAGCATTAGGAATTTAGCTTCCCTCTGAGGCTGTTAACTCTTTGATGGCAGGAACAGGTTTTGTTTGTTTAGGCTACCTAGTTACTTGAATAGTGCCTCATTTATAGTACATTATAAATGTTAAGTGAGTAAACAGTCAATCCACATATATCTCCTTTCCCTTGCTTGAAAAGGGTCAGGTGTTGGACTATATGTGTAAACTATCCCCTGGCCATCCCCATAGACACCCACAGCATTTTCTGACACATCCCTCAGAGGTAGTGTTATTCTCCCCTCCCCCACTTTTAGATGTCACCTCTGTAAACAGAGGTCATTTTCACCTCTGTAAAATGTTGGTTTGGGGCTGGGTGGGGTGAAGGTGCAGAGCTGTAATAGTTCTCCCTGCTATTTCAACAATTTCCTTCCTTTACATAGAATTTTGTGTGTGTGTGTGTGGTACGCAGGCCTCTCACTGTTGTGGCCTCTCCCGTTGCGGAGCACAGGCTCCGGACGCGCAGGCTCAGCGGCCATGGCTCACGGGCCCAGCCGCTCCGCGGCTTGTGGGATCTTCCTGGACTGGGGCACGAACCCGTGTCCCCTGCATCGGCAGGCGGACTCTCGACCACTGTGCCACCAGGGAAGCCCACATAGAAATTTTTAAATGAAATTTTAAATCCTTATTTCTTTAGATACAACAACCTAGTGAGTTGGGTAAGGCTGATATTATTAATCTATTGTACAGAAGATTAAACTGAAGCTAAAAGTACGTAAATTATTTTCTCCAGCTTAACACAGCTAGAAAATACTAGAGCCAGGAGTTAAATTTAGGCCTTCTAATTCCCAGGTCCTGGGTTCTATTAAAACACATTATCAACTTTTACTTCTCTTAGAATTTCTAGAGGAAACATCAAATTACAGCATTTAGCCGGGGGAAAAGCAGAATATCTAAGTAAAGGATAAGACACTGAGGCAAGAATATGAAGAAAGATGAGTAGGTAAAGAAAGCAAAGCAATTAGAGCCGTTTGTGGAGCAAATTCTGACAGGGAAATGAAAAAGAGAAGATGTGTATGAAGAACTCAGTGACGGAGACGGGGACAGAGGTCTAAAACCCAAGAAGCTTCTGGGGTTGGGAGTCTGAGCATCGAACAGTGTCAGGGACACTAGCGCGCTAGTCCCAGCGAGGGAGGCGGGGCAGCAAGAGCCTGTCCGGAGCCTGCGTTGCCCCGCCCCACC
>NW_020173761.1:616925-628234 GCF_003031525.2 Neophocaena asiaeorientalis asiaeorientalis
GATCTCTTAGGTGATGCTGCAGCCAAGATGGCGCCGGCGGTGGCCGCGGCTACCTGAGAGGAATGCTCCCGGTCCTTGGCGGCAGCGGTGGCGGATGTGGCCTCGGCAGGGGGCTCAGCTCTGTCCCGGGCGTGAGTGCTCACGCGCCTCTCCTCCGGCCGGGTTAACCCAGACAAAGAGGAGACGGCTACGAAGAGAGGAGGCAGTGAGGAACGGAGAGAGATCGCGGCGCCCCCCGGTTCGGCATCATGGCTGGGCTCATCAAGAAACAGATCCTGAAGCACCTCTCCAGGTCAGTCAGAGCCTCGGGCGTGGGCGCTAGTCCGCTTCCGCCCTAGTCGGTTATCAGAGGCAACCTGCGGCTTCGGGGGCGGCGGGGACTGGCAGCCGAGCGGGAGGCGACCTTCGGGCTCCCCGCTCCAGTCCGGGCAGAGGTCGCTGCCCCGGATCTCCCGTCGCCTGCGGCGCACAAGACTGGCCTCACGAGTCAGTCCCCTGACGGGTTCGCCCCCGGACGGGTTCGTCCCTGGATGGGTTCGCCCCTGGACGGGTTCTCTCTCCCGGCTGGCTCGCGGAGGAGCGTGTTGGGCTGCCGGGGGAGGCTGCGGACTGGGATCGTTGCCGACACGGCGTCTGGGGGCGTTTGGAGGACCCCTCTCGGGCGGTCCTGCGCGGAGGCTGCAGATGGTTTGTCACCCAGGTGCCCGGTGTCTGCTCGCCTCCATTCGGAGCTGAGTGGTTCCGTTAACCGAGGGCGTCTGGCGCAGTGTGGACTGTTAGGGCTGAGAATTGTTTTCTCACTGAAATGTTAACCTTGCTGTTGTTCTGAATTCACCTTACCTCGCCGTTCCCAGTCTAATGCATTAGAGGGTGTGCCTGTTTGCACAGTTAGGATTTGTTTTAGGTAAATAATCAGAGTTACCAGCTTTGGCGAGTTCTTTCTGGAGTCCTTTTAGCCCCACATCATTCGTACAAAGCAGTTTTTTTGGGTTTTTTTTTTTTTTTTGCTTTATTTTCATCTAAGACCCATACATTTAGGGAGCCAACATCTGTGGTAATAAACCCAAGACTTGTCATTCTTTCCATTTCGTAACGCGGTTTTAGTCGGAATCATGACTCAGTAAAGCTGGCAGTTTGTTTCTGCCCCTGACTTCTCCATATTTGTCTCAAGACACAGGCTAAATGTAGGATCTTGTTTGCAAGTTGTTAACAGCGAATTCAAACTGCCTAGTTATGACCCTTTTCTCTGTTATTTGTCTGTAAGTTAATGATTAATTTTAACTGATTTTAGGAAAACACTTGGGTGTGATAATATACTTTCGTAATACAGACAATTCTTGATTTTCCAAATCGTTGTATACCACAGGTTATATATTAGGGAACAAAATAATTATTTCTGTGATTCAGCAAATATTTTTCTCACTTATAACATTGAATAAGATCTTTTTTTAAAGTAACAAATTATAGCAGCATTTATGAATCTACATTTCTTAACATTATCACTTATTGGAAAGTTTCTTTTAAAATTGTCTGTATAGTCCAATAATGAATTATCTCACTTTGGAAGATTTTATCTTTATTATTATTTTTTATGATTTAAGTAAGATCTGACTTATCAGATGTCCTCCAGCCTTTCTCATACTCAGTTCCTACAAGAAAATTCAGACCTATAGAAAATGATTTGAATTTCTATTTTCTCACTCTCCCTAGGATGATAGTACTTAGCTAGTTCCATTCTAGATGCATAGGAGAAAAGTTTGTTCAGTCATTGAGTGCCTTAGGGCATTAGAGTTTAATTCTCTTGTAGAACTCCAGTTTGGAAGGACTCTTAAAAATTAGTTGTAAAGGTAATGGCTAACTTCACAAAATAGACACATTCAGAATTGAGCCTTGAGGATTACTTTTTTGTTTGTTTGTTTTATTTTTTAAACATCTTTATTGGAATATAATTGCTTTACAATGGTGTGTTGGTTTCTGCTGTATAACAAAGTGAATTAGCTATACGTATACGTATATCCCCATATCCCCTCCCTCTTGCATCTCCCTCCCACCCTCCCTATCCCACCCCTCTAGGTGGTTACAAAGCACCGAGCTGATCTTCCTGTCTATGCGGCTGCTTCCCACTAGCTATCTCTTTTACATCTTGTAGTGTGTATATGTCAGTGCTACTCTCGAGGATTACTTTTTAATCTGTATGATTTTCAATAGCTGTGTTGTAAATAACAATGATTTTTTTGACATGAGTTTTTGAAGCACTTGAGTTTTCAGTTATTTCACATTTCAAAACTTCCTTAAGTCAGATGAACTGAAGAGCATCAAATTCATATTCTTGGTTAAAATATTAATCTTACTGCTGTTGCTGTCATTTGTCATCTCCTAAGAAAAATACAATTATTTATAAACATAAAGGATGACAGTAGAATAAACAAGGTGGATGTTGTGATAAATTATAGTTACTCAAATAGGAATGAACTTTTGAAATTACCTGGGTCAAGCTTAATTTTACAGGTTATTCAGTAATGAAGATGTCACTATACTGATCTAATCATCTGGAACACAGTTTGATAGGAAATACTTAGAACATATTACCTTCCAATACCTTTCTTATGGCCAGTGAATGGAACTCATGGCACCTTCTTAACGGAGGCCTTACCTGACCATACTCTTCTCTGTAGCGCTCATTCTCATCAGTCATAATATATACTTATTTATTTGCAGTTCGTTTGTCTTCTCCACTGTATGTAAATTCCATGAGGATAGGGATTTTTGTTGTTGTTTGTTTTTTGGAGTCTAGAATAATGTAGGCACTCAACGACTATTTTTTGAATGAATGCATGAATGACAACAATGAACTGACTTTCCCTCACATTGCTGTTTTTTTTTAACTAAGGCAAGACTATAAGCCACCAATATTATTGCAGATATTGGGCATGACCTATTTTCCTGTGGTTTTAGGGAATAATGGGCAATTGAATCATTGAATAAATGTGGTGCCGGTGTCCTGGAAAGGAAGGACTAGGAAAATGACCCTTTATATAAGGGGTCTTCCAGTAAGGAAGACTATCTAGGAAGCAACAGGAGAAAGAGAGTGCTAACTCTGAGCCTTGAGATTGAAGTATGGTGAAATTGGAAGGTTAAAACCAGGTTTACTTAGACACAGGGGCTTAAGAAACTGGTGTATTGGAAAAGTATGAAAGAGGAATTATTCTTAAGAGATTAACAAATGCTTTAAGCAAACGCTGAACTATTTGAGAAGTGTAAATCTATATACTTGTTCCCTGCCTAATTGTTTAGTTTGTATTCCAAGCATCTCTTTCATTGTTAATGAAAACAGTACTGAAGAGGGAGAGTTCGTGTGTGTGTGTGTGTGTGTGTGTGTGTGTGTTGGATATGGGGGTTGGAGTAGTTGCATTTTAAGAGAAGTGAAACAGGAAAAGCCTTTGAAGGAGAATTTACCCTGATCTTTCATACCATCATCAGCATAAAATATGTTTTGGAGGCTTCTCTAGGAGAGTATTTTTTTCAGAAGGAAATGGAAACTTCTAAAGAAAAGTCAGAACAAGTGTAAGAAAAGAAATAAGAGCAGGAGCTACCTTTCAGCTCAAGGCCTCATTACCTGTTACTGTGGTATGTGTACATGCGTGCTCCAGCAAAGGCAGAGGGGGGGAATAGAAGCTCGAAGATGGGGTACATTTAAGCCAGGACCTGAAAAGGGGTGGGGAAGATTTAGATACAAATGCTCCCCACTATTCCTTTGGCTCAAGGCATATTATGCTGGGCACAAGGTTTACTGGGGGTTTGGCAGGACAGACATACACCACACCTGGGTACAGTCTTTGTATAGTTTTAAGTAGTAGTTATCAAATATGGGTGTTTTTACCTCTCAGGGGACATTTGGCAATGTCTGGAGACGTTTCTGATTCTCACAACTTGGCAGGGGTAGGGGTGGGGCGGTGACTAGTGGGTAGAGGCCAGGGACGCTGCTAAACATCCTACAGTACACAGCCCAGTCCCCCACAGAAAGAATTATTTGGCCTATGTGTCAATAGTTTTGAGGTTGAGAAACTGGTTTAAAGTATACACATGTATGTCAGATTATTAAACTAGGGTACTATGCCAGTTGAGATTATATTGTCTGCAGACAACAGAAACCTGTTCTGTTTAACTTAGGCTGAAAAAGGAAATGTAACAGAAAGCTCTTGGGGTGGGTTACAGAATCTGAAACTAGACAACTCCTAGGGCCTAACTGGAAGCGTGCTTGAACCTTAGCACTATTGACATTTGGACAAGACAATTCTTTGTTGTAAAGGGCTGCTCTCTGCATTGTAGGATGTTTAGCAGCATCTCTGGTCTCTACCCGCTAGATGCCAATAGCACTCCCACAGTCCTGACAATGAGAAAATGTCTCCAGATGTTGCCAAATGTCCCCTGGAAGGCAAAATTGCTCCTGGTTGAGAACCACTGCTTTAGGGTGCTGTCCCATCTCTCATAACTCCCAATCTGATCTCCTGTCAAGTTTCAGATTCCTGGGAGAGAAAATCTGTTTGGCCCAGTTCTGTTTATCCATGGATCAATTAACAATGGCAAAGGGTTATAGAGCAAAAATATGGTCATGGGGAGAACTATTTTGAGTCAGGCTTTGCTGCTCCATTTGGTGTCTTTAATAGGCACTGAACTTAATTAGATTTCAGAGGGCCTCATTTGCTATGTCAAGGAAATTGAAATTGAACTTCATCCCAGGAGGTGACTGCTAATAAAGAGTTCCTGACAAAAGAGGGACCTGATCACTAAAGGTGCATGGTTATCAGTTTGGTTTGGAGTCCAGGGTTCAGGAGCTGTTGTCTGGGGTGGAAACATAGAGTCTCTAGAGGGGTTCTGATTAACTTAAGTAGAAAAGTAATGTAGAAGGATATCAGTGTACCACAGAGGTTATGGGAAAGTTAGAGAAACAGACTTGGGAAGGGCTTGGATACAGGTCAGCTCCAAGGATCTAGGTAAGAGAAACTACTTGACAGTCTCAACAAGACATGCTCCCTAAATAAAGGGGAAGGAACAAGTAGAAAGGGAGGGTGGCCTGAGAAGATTGTTAAATATTTGGAATATTTGTTAAGGAGATTAGGAAGGGTTGAGGGCTTGCATGATCTTGTGACTGAATGGCAAAGTGAAGTGAGTTTCCAGTGCTTCACAGTGTATTGATTGGGATGGCTTAGGCTGTATAAGGACAGAAGGGGGGTGGGGCAGCCGATGATAGCCTGGGGAGAAAAGGAAAAAACCCTCAAAAGATTGGAAATTTTATCTACTAGAAGAGCAATTGAGAAGAACAAATGAGAAAACTGGAAGGATTAGATGTTTTGTCTGAAAGTGTCATATATGTTAAAGTTTAAGATTTTAGGACGCGGGTTCGTGCTCCCGTGCTCCCGTCCGGGAAGATCTCACGTGCCGCGAAGCGGCTAGGCCCGTGAGCCACGGCCGCTGAGCCTGCGCATCCGGAGACTGTGCTCCGCAACGGGAGAGGCCACAACAGTGAGAGGCCCAGGTAATGCAAAAAAAAAAAAAAAAAAAAAAAAAAGATTTTAGAGTAAGCCTAGTTTAGGGCAAAGTATCAGAAAAGGCCATGGAAGTGCATTGCTGAAGAGAAGTTAAGGTGTATGTAATTGGAGATGAATACCACTGGGTCTATAATTCTTCTTGTATCAGACATTCTTAAAAAGAAATACAACATAGATTATTTAGACTGTTGGAAATTACTTTCTCAGGACTTCCCTGGTGGCGCAGTGGTTAAGAATCCGCCTGCCAATGCAGGGCACACGGGTCCGATCCCGGTCTGGCAACTAAGCCCGTGCGCCACAACTACTGAGATGGTGCCCTAGAGCCGGTGAGCCACAGCTACTGAGCCCACGTGCTGCAAGTACTGAAGCCCATGCGCCTAGAGCCCGTGCTCCTCGACAAGAGAAGCTACCGCAATGAGAAGCCTGCGTACCGCAATGAAGAGTAGCCCCCACTCGCCGCAACTAGAGAAAGCCCGTGCGCAGCAACGAAGATCCACTGCAGCCAAAAATAAATAAATAAAATAAATATTTTTAAAATAAAAAGCTTTAAAAAAAAGAAATTATTTTCTAAAATTATAATTTCATATAATTATTGACAGGCTAATTATTTACATTTTTCACTTTTAAAGTTCAATAAATAATTTTTGAGAGTTTATATGTACCAGGTTATTGAGAACTGGGCATTAGAGATACATGGTCTCAGCTCTTGGAAAATTTCAGTGATTCCTATTCTGGCATAAGAAGCATGAATAGGATCACTAAATGTAACCTATTTCTAGAACTGTACTGCCATATCAAATTTGTGAGATTTGGTTTACTTGGATGAGGCAACTGGGAGAAGAGTGAGTTAAATATTACCTTTTAGGATTATAAATAAATTTACTTTTATAAGTTTGGGGATTTTTTGAAGTAATGTTTGGTTACTTAAATTGTATTGTTTTAAAAATAATCTCCAATAATGCTGATTTACTCCAATAATGCTATATATACTAGTTGTTTATTTAGCAAATATTTACTGAGTGCTACTTTGTACCAGGTACTGGTCCATAGTGCTGGGCAAAAATCCCTGCCCTCGATGGAGTTTACATTTTAATCAGAGAAGGCTGAGAGTAATTAAATGAATAAGTGAAGTACATTATATCAATTTGTGGTAAGTGCTGTTGAAAAAAATAACACAGAAAGGGGGTAGGAAGTGCAAGGAGGCGGGGACAGAGTTTGCAATTTTAAATCTAGTGATGGAGGAGGCTTAATTGAGAAGATGTTATTTGAGAAGAGACCTGAAAGTGGGGGTGGGAACAAATGCAAAGATCCAGAAGTGGAAGCTTACTTGTCATTTTTTGGCAAATATATCGAGGCCTCCGATATAGGTGAAGTGAGGTGAGTAGAGGAAGATGAGATCAAAGAGAAGACAAGGGCCAGATCTTGTGGGACCTTGTAGTGACTTTGGCTTTTACCCTGAGTGAGATTGGAAGCCACTGGAAGACTTTGAGCCATTGATCAAGTGGGAAATAAATAATAGGAGGGCAAGGGCAGAAGAAGGAGCCCAATGAAAAGTGATAACTATCCCGATGAGAAAAATATTGGCTTGGAGCTACGTGGATGCAGTAGAGTTGTTGGGATACATAGGTTCTAGATGTGTTTTGAAGGCAGAGCCTCAGGATTTGCTGATAAGATGTGCATTGAGAAAGAGAACAGTTATGGATGACTTTGACATAAGCAACTGACAAGATGGAGTTGCTGCTAATTAAGCTGGAGAAGATATGCAGGAGGAGCAGGCTTATAGAAGAAGATCGGGAGGTTGGCTCTGGATACATTAATTTGGATGCCTATTAAGTATCTTACTGGAGATCCCTTTTATTTGTAAGCTAATTTAGACTGCATCTCTTATAGTCGGGCAACAACAATGTCAGTGTTTTTTGTGTGTGGTTATCCTTTGGCTTAAGCAATGGATAATTACAGAAAAGTGAATTGTGAGTTGAATTTTAGGGGGTGGATTTTTCCTTTTTTCTATTACGTACACTATGTAGAAGCATCTGAAATTGAGCAAGATGCCCATTTCTTTCACATTAATTTACAACTATAACCAAGATATTGGTTCTTGGAAAAGTTACTTTTAGGAGATTGATTTGAAAACGTCAGGTGAAACGGAGATTGGATGCTTGGTCCATTGGATGTTGTAATATTATAATCCTAGAATCAGAAGGTATTTGTTCCTGTCTCCTAGAAGGAGGTTATTAAAACATTGAGGTTTTTGACTTTCCCAAGGTTTAACAGGTAGTGTTGAGTGGTTAAGTCACTGATCCAGCACCCTTATAATTTGATTATTCTATACTACCTGTTCAGGCTGTTGTTCCCACCTAACAGTTTGCTTTTCTTTTAGTTTTTGGCATTTCCCTTATTACTCTTTTATGGTGTTTTATCATCCTCCTGCAATATCCCTTAGGAGATTCTTTTATTACTTGGGAATACTTTGACTTTGCAGTCCTTTGAAGCTTGGGAAACATAGTCTTTTGACTCAGCGATTCTTTAAAGTTGGGGAAGGACAATTTCTCCATTTATTTCTTTTTACTTGCATAATTTTTTTGCAATATCACTTTTTTGCAATATTGCCCTTTGCCTTAATACTGCAGTTTCCAGTCTAAACGTTTCCTTAGTAAGTTGATCTTATCTTATCAGTTTATATGTTTTAAAGTCTGCATATTATGTTACTTAGGATGAGTAATTTAATATTTATTAAATATTGGTATTTACAAGTTGGTATTAGCTCACATTGAACATAAGTTACAAGTGAAAGGCTTTATGACTATTTCCACGAGTGAAATATGAGTAGTTATCATATCAAGACCAAGTTATTAAAGCAAAATTAAGAGCTGAGCAAATTTGACTCAGGATATGGTAATTTATTGTTTGGGTTTTTTTTTCAGGCATTGGACTTACTATTGATCTGTCTCATAATTCACTGACTTATTTCGAGACTTCTTCCAGCCAAAGAGAATGTTGTGTGTAAATTTTGAATCTCTATATTAGTCTATCCTTTAAGACTTCATTTTAGCTATATGTATAATGTACTCTTTTTCTACCCAAAAATACCGTTAAGAGAGGAATCTCTGGCTCCTTTTTGCCACTGCTATCATAGCATCGTGTTGTTTTCCTCTACTGTTGTCTATTTATTAAAACAAAAGCTTCATGTTTATTAGTTCCATAGACTGTCATCTCTTTAAGGGTAGAATAACCCTGATAGGCTTTGAATTCTGAGTGCAGTAACTATGCTTGTGTTATTCACCATTGTATCTTTAGCATCTGCCACAGTACTGTGGTACATAGTAGTTGTTCAGAAACATGAAAAGTTGATTTATATCCAAAAAGTTTAAATTAAAACTTTTTTCTAATACTTTAGTTCTCCAATTTACTTTTGAGTATATAGATGTAGTTTATTGCTGGATCTCTTGGTTTTGTGGGTTATTTTTCATAGGTAACTTTACTCTTTTTAGTATTCTCTATGAAATGAAATGAGGATTATAGTTTTAACTGGGCCTTACGGCAGTTAAAATTTTGACAATTTGTATTTATAGGTTGCTTGTCTTTTAGAGTGCTTGTGCTAATTGGTTTCATTTAATGTTGAATTGTACAGTTCAGTCTTTGTATAACTTTTGTACAATATAGCTATCTCATTTTTGTTAACTATTATTTTTAATATAAATATTTTAAAATACTGATTTAATAGAGTAGTAGTGCTACCAGTGGTAGAGAGAATGAAGAAAATCATAAATGATTAATTTATCTTAGAATTTAAGCAGCATTTGCCTTTAGTTAATCCAGTGTGAAATACAACTGTATTTTCTTTAAAGTGCATCAGAGCTAAATATTTTTATCATATCATTCCTTTCCTCTTCTTCCCTTAAACTTGCTCCCTTCTGTGTCCCCTGTGTACCCATTCCCTGCAGCGATCCCTGCTGGCTGTGGTGGAGATTGGTGTGCTGTGAATTTCATAATCACCCAAATGAGTACCAGAGGAGTCTAAGAAACCCTGGCAACTGACTACTTGCTTTCACCACGAGTAGGGACCTTTTGTCTGAATTTCCTGCCCTCAGGTAATTCTTTTATTCCCCATTTTTTTTTCTTTCTGTAGATGCAAGCACTTACTATGCCCCACATAAAGATACTTTGAGAATATTTTCTGATTCTTCTTCTTTTTGTCAGGCACCGACTTCATGTTTGTTTGGTTTTTTTTTTTTGTTTTTTTTTACCATGTAGCTACAGGCTCATGCAATGCTCTTAGAATGTCTTCTAGTATATAAGGTTTGGCAATGAAATAAAGCTATAACCAGTTCTTTCTGATGTTGCATGAGTGAGTTTTAAAACTTATAGTCAGCTATTTGAAAATAGTAATTAGCTTTATCTACTCTTTAATGGGTTAGGCGTCATAGTCTAATTTAATTAATGAAGTATGAAGGCTCTTTTGATAATGAGGATGTTTTGATCAATTCACTGAAGGACTTAAAGAGTTTATTTTGTGTACTTAATGTTAAGTATAATATTTTTTAAATTAATTAATTAATTTTTGGCTGTGTTGGGTCTTCATTGCTGCACACGGGCTTTCTCTAGTTGCGGCGAGTGGGGGCTACTCTTCATTGCGGTGCTCTGGCTTCTCTTTGTGGTGGCTTCTCTTGTTGTCAAGCACAGCTCTAGGTGCGCAGGCTTCAGTAGTTGTGGCACGCGGGCTCAGTAGTTGTGGCTCGGGGGCTCTAGAGGGCAGGCTCAGTAGTTGTGGCGCACGGGCTTAGTTGCTCCCTGGCATGTGGGATCTTCCCGGACCAGGGCTCGAACCCATTTCCCCTGCATTGGCAGACGGATTCTTAACCACTTCGCCACCAGGGAAGCCCTATGCGTTCTCTTTTTTTTTTTAATTACATTTTTTATTGAAAAAAATTCACGTAACATAAAATTCACCATTTAACCATTTTAAGGTGTTTCTTTAGTAAATTCATGATGTGATGCAACCTTCATTCCTAATTCTAAACCAGCACTGACTTTTCAGGTTATTGCTCCTGAACGGGTGTGGTGCTCCTGACACCTAGTGGGCAGGGGCCAGAAATGCTGCTAAAGTCCCAGAAGAGAGAATTAATTTTCTGTCTCCTAAGTGTTGAGGCTGAGAGACCCCACTCTACACCATTAGAGCACCACATCAAATCCAAGGAAATAAACAGCCAGTCAGTCGTGTCATCCCTACTGGTCTCAAGAATGTCTTTACAGCATTTTTATTTCAGTTCAGGAGGCAAGGTTCACATGTTTGGTGGTTAGGTCTTTTTAGTCTCTTTTAATATAGAGGAGTATTCTCTGCCCCACACTCAGACTTTCTGTCTGATTACTTTTTGTAAGCGTTCAGGCCAGTTTTGGCACTGCATTCTCTTTCCATATTTTATTATTACCTTTATTTATTGAAGTGTAGTTGATTTACAGTGTTGTTCCAATCTCTGCTGTACAGCAGAATGACTGTTTTACACATATAGACATTCTTTTTTTTTAATTTTTAAATTTAATTTCATTTATTTTTTGTACATTAGGTTCTTATTAGTTATCTATTTTACATACATCAGTGTATACATGTCAATCCCAATCTCCCAATTCATCTCACCCCCCCACCCCCCACCCCGCCACCTTCCCCCCCTGGGGTCCATACCTTTGTTCTCTACATCTGTGTCAACTTCTGGCCTGAAAACCGGTTCATCTGTACCATTTTTCTAGGTTCCACATACATGC
>NW_020173761.1:628703-643085 GCF_003031525.2 Neophocaena asiaeorientalis asiaeorientalis
TCTTTTACATGTAGCTGTCCAGTTTTCCCAGCACCACTTATTGAAGAGACTGTCTTTTCTCCATTGTATACCCTTGCCTCCTTTGTCATAGATTAGTTGACCATAGGTGCGTGGGTTTATCTCTTTCTGTCCTGTTCCATTGTTCTATATTTCTGTTTTTGTGCCAGTACCATACTGTCTTGATTACTGTAGCTTGTAGTATAGTCTGAAGTCCAGGAGCCTGATTCCTCGAGCTCTGTTTTACTTTCTCAAGATTGCTTTGGCTATTCAGGGTCTTTTCTGTTTCCATACAAATTGTGACATTTTTTGTTCTAGTTCTGTGAAAAATGTCATTGGTAGTTATTTAGCGCTTGCATTGAATCTATACATTGCTTTGGGTAGTATAGTCATTTTCACAATATTGATTCTTCCAATCCAAGAACATGGTATATCTCTCCATCTGTTGGTATCATCTTTAATTTCTTTCATCAGTGTCTTATAATTTTCTGCATACAGGTCTTTTGTCTCCCTAGGAAGGTTTATTCCTAGGTATTTTATTCTTTTTGTTGTAATGGTAAATGGGAGTGTTTCCTTAATTTCTCTTTCAGATTTTTCATCATTAGTGTATAGGAATGCAAGAGATTTCTGTGCATTAATTTTGTATCCTGCTACTTTACCAAATTCATTGATTAGCTCTAGTAGTTTTCTGGTGGCATCTTTAGGATTCTCTATGTATAGTATTATGTCATCTGCAAACAGTGACAGTTTTACTACTTCTTTTCCAATTTGTGTTCCTTTTGTTTCTTTTTCTTCTCTGATTGCTGTGGCTAGGACTTCCAAAACTATGTTGAATAATAGCGGTGAGAGTAGACATCCTTGTCTTGTTCCTGATCTTAGAGGAAATGTTTTCAGTTTTCACCATTGAGAACGATGTTGACTGTGGGTTTACTGTATACGGCCTTTATTACGTTGAGGTAGTTTCCCTCTATGCCCACTTTCTGGAGAGTTTTTATCATAAATGGGTGTTGAATTTTGTCAAAAGCTTTTTCAGCGTCTATTGAGATGATCATATGGTTTTTCTTCTTCAATTTGTTAATGTGGTGTATCACATTGATTGATTTGCGTATATTGAAGAATCCTTGAATCGCTGGGATAAATCCCACTTGATCATGGTGTATGTTCCTTTTGTTTTTTTTTTCTTTTTTGTGGTACGCGGGCCTCTCACTGTTGTGGCCTCTCCCGTTGTGGAGCACAGGCCCCAGATGCGCAGGTTCAGCGGCCATGGCTCACGGGCCCAGCCGCTCTGTGGCATGTGGGATCTTCCTGGACAGGGGCACGAGCCCGCGTCCCCTGCATCGGCAGGCGAACTTTCAACCCTTGCGCCACCAGGGAAGCCCGGTGTATGTTCCTTTTAATGTGTTGTTGGATTCTGTTTGCTAGTATTTTGTTTATGATTTTTACATCTATATTCATCAGTGATATTGGTCTGTAATTTTCTCTTTTGGTAGTATCTTTGTCTGGTTTTGGTTTCAGGGTGATGGTGGCCTCCTAGAATGAGTTTCGGAGTGTTCCTTACTCTGCAATTTTTTTGGAAGAGTTTGAGAGGGATGGGTGTTAACTCTTCTCTAAATGTTTGTTAGAATTCACCTATGAAGCCATCTGATCTTGGACGTTTGTTTGTTGGAAGATTTTTAATCACAGTTCCAAATTCATTACTTGTGATTGGTCTATTCATATTTTCTATTTCTTCCTGGTTCAGTCTTGGAAGGTTATACCTTTCTAAGAATTTGTCCATTTCTTCCAGGTTGTCCATTTTATTGGCATAGAGTTGCTTGTAGTAGTCTCTTAGGATGCTTTGTATTTCTGTGGTGTCTGTTGTAACTTCTTCTTTTTCATTTCTAATTTTATTGATTTGAGTCCTCTCCCTCTTTTTCTTGATGAGTCTGGCTAATCAATTTTGTTTATCTTCTCAAAGAACCAGGTTTTAGTTTTATTGATCTTTGCTACTGTTCTCTTTGTTTCTATTTCATTTATTTCTGCTCTGATCTTTATGATTTCTTTCCTTTTACTAACTTTGGGTTTTTGTTCTTGTTTCTCTAGTTCCTGTAGGGATAAGGTTAGATTGTTTATTTGAGATTTTTCTTGTTTCTTGAGGTAGGCTTGTATAGCTATAAACTTCCCTCTTAGAACTGCTTTCACTGCATCACATAGGTTTTGGATTGTCGTGTTTTCACTGTAATTTGTCTCTAGGTATTTTTTGATTTCCTCTTTGATTTTTTCAGTGATCTCTTGGTTTTTTAGTAACGTATTGTTTAGCCTCCATGTGTTTGTGTTTTTTACGGTTTTTTTCCTGTAATTCATTTCTAATCTCATAGCGTTGTGATGGTAAAGATGCTTGATATGATTTCAATTTTCTTAAATTTACCAAGGCTTGATATGTGACCCAAGATGTGATCTATCCTGGGGCATGTTCTGTGTGCACTTGAGAAGAATGTGTAATCTGTTTTGGGATGGAATGTCTTATAAATATCAATCAATTAAATCTATCTGGTCTATTGTGTCATTGAAAGCTTGTGTTTCCTTATTAATTTTCATTTTGGATGATCTGTCCATTGGTATAAGTGAGGTGTTAAAGTCCCCCACTATTATTGTGTTACTGTCGATTCCCTCTTTTATAATTATTAGCAGTTGCCTTATGTATTGAGGTGTTCGTATGTTGGGTGCATATATATTTATAATTGTTATATCTTCTTCTTGGATTGATCCCTTGATCATTATGTAGTGTCCTTCCTTGTCTCTTGTAACACTCTTTATTTTAAAGTCTATTTTATCTAATATGAGTATTGCTACTCCAGCTTTCTTTTGATTTCCAATTGCATGGAATATCTTTTTCCATTCCCTCACTTTCAGTCTGTATGTGTCCCTAGGTCTGAAGTGGGCCTCTTGTAGACAGCATATACATGGGTCTTGTTTTTGTATCCATTCAGCGAGCCTGTGTCTTTTGGTTGGAGCATTTAATCCATTCACGTTTAAGGTAATTATCAATATGTATGTTCCTATTACCATCTTCTTAATTGTTATGGGTTTGTTTTTCTAGGTCCTTTTCTTCTCTTATGTTTCCCACTTAGAGAAGTTCCTTTATCATTTGTTGTAGAGCTGGTTTGGTGGTGCTGAATTCTCTTAGTTTTTGCTTGTCTGTAAGGCTTTTGATTTCTCCATCGAATCTGAATGAGATCCTTGCTGGGTAGAGTAACCTTGATTTTAGATTCTTCCCTTTCATCACTTTAAATATATTGTGCCACTCCTTTCTGGCTTGTAGAGTTTCTGCTGAGAAATCAGCTGTTAACCTTATGGGAGTTCCTTTGTATGTTATTTTTCGTTTTTCCCTTGTTGCTTTCAGTAATTTTTCTTTGTCTTCAATTTTTGTCAATTTGATTACTATGTGTCTCGGCATGTTTCTCCCTGGGTTTATCCTGCCTGGGACTCTGCACTTCCTGGACTTGGGTGGCTATTTCCTTTCCCATGTTAGGGAAGTTTTTGACTATAATCTCTTCAGATATTTTCTCGGTCCTTTCTCTCTCTCTTCTCCTTCTGGGACCTCTTTAATGCGAATGTTGTTGCGTTTAGTGCTGTCCCAGAGGTCTCTTAGGCTGTCTTCATTTCTTTTCATTCTTTTTTCTTTATTGTGTTCTGCAGCAGTGAATTCCACCATTCTGTCTTCCAGGTCACTTATCCGTTCTTCTGCCTCAGTTATTCTGCTATTGATTCCTTCTAGTGTAGTTTTCATTTCAGTTATTGTATTGTTCATCTCTGTTCTTTAATTCTCCTAGGTGTTTGTTAAACATTTCTTGCATTTTCTCGATCTTTGCCTCCATTGTTTTTCCGAGGTCCTGGATCATGTTCACTCTCGTTATTCTGAAATGTTTTTCTGCAAGGTTGCCTATCTCCACTTCATTTAGTTGTTTTTCTGGGGTTTTATCTTGTTCCTTCATCTGGTACCAAGTTCTCTCCCTTTTCATTTTGTCTATCTTTCTGTGCATGTGGTTTTACTTCCACAGGCTGCAGAATTGTAGTTCTTGCTTCTGCTGTCTGCCCTCTGGTGGATGAGGCTACCTAAGTGACTTGTGCAAGCTTCCTGATGGGAGGGACCGGTGGTGGGCAGAGCTGGGTGTTGCTCTGGTAGGCAGAGCTCAGTAAAACTTTAATTCGGTTGTCTGCTGATGGGTGGGGTTGGTTCCCTCCCTGTTGGTTGGTTGGCGTGAGGTGACCCAGCACTGGAGCCTTCCTGGCTCTTTGGAGTCTCTGTTTCCCCCAGTCCTGTCGAAGTCCTGCAATCAAATCCTGCTAGCCTTCAAAGTCTGATCTCTAGGTATTCCTCCCCCTGTTGCTGGACCCCCAGGTTGGGAAGTCTGACGTGGGGCTCAGAACCTTCAGTCCAGTGGGTGGACTTCTGTGGTGTAAGTGTTCTCCAGTCTGTGAGTCACCCACCCAGCAGTTATGGGATTTGATTTTACTGTGATTGTGCCCCTCCTACCTTGTCATTGCGGCTTCTCCTTTGTTTTTGAATGTGGGGTACCTTTTTTGGTGAGTTCCAGTGTCTTCCTGTTGATGATTGTTCAGCAGTCAGTTATGATTCCAGTGCTTTCGCAGGAGGGAGCGCTATGCATTCTCTCTTATTGCTGAGTATATTCCATCGTGTATGGTCCACAACTTCTTTATCCATTTAATTGTTGATGGTCATTTGGGTTGTTTCTAGTTTGGGGCTGTTACAAATAAAGCTGGTATGAACATTCATGTATAAGTCTTTGTGAGGACATATGCTTTTCATTTCTCTTCAATAAATATGTAGGAGTAGAATGGTTGAGTTATATGTGGGTGCATATATAACTTTTTTTCTATTTTTGTTTTTTTGGCTGCACCACTCAGCTTGCAGGATCTTGGTTCCCTGACCCAGGATTGAACCCGTGCCCTGGCAGTGAAAGTGCCAAGTCCACTGGACTGCCAGAGAATTCCTGACATGTATAAATTAAAAAATTTTTTTTGGCCACACCTCGTGGCTTGTGGGATCTTAGTTCCCAGACCAGGGATTGAAACCCAGCCCTCAGCAGTGAGAGCATGGAGTCCTAACCACTGGACTGCCAGGGAATTCTCTGCAACATATATAACTTTTTAAAGAAGCTGCTTTACAGCTTTCCAAAGTGGTTCCAGGGTGTATGTTTCATATTCTCACCAGCAAGTATATGAGAGTTCCACTTGCTCCGTATCTTCACCAATGCTCAGTATAGTCAGTCTTTTAAATTTTACCTGTTTTAGTGGGTAAGTAGTGGTATCTGACTGTGTTTTTTTATTTTTCTTTTTGCGGTATGCGGGCCTCCCGCTGCTGCGGCCTCTCCCATTGTAGAGCACAGGCTCCGGATGCACAGGCTCTGGACGCACAGGCTCAGCGGCCATGGCTCATGGGCCCACCTGCTCCATGGCACAAGGGACCCTCCCAGACCGGGGCACGAACCCGTGCCCCCTGCATCGGCAGGCGGACCCCCAACCACTGCGCCACCAGGAAAGCCCCTGACTGTGGTTTTTAATTTGCAGTTTCCTATTGACTGGTGATGTTGTGCATCTTTCAGTGTGCTTATCCACCACCCGTATGCCCTCTTTGGTTTGAGGGTCTGTTTAAATTTTTTGCGTATTTTATTAATGGGATGTCTTATTTTTGAGTTTTAAGAGTTCTTTATATATTGTAGATACAAGTCATTTTCCAGACATATGTTTTGTAAATATTTTCTGCCAGTCTGTGGCTTGTTCTTTAGAAAGTGTCTTTTTGAATTTTTTTAAATATTTATTTATTTATTTATTTATGTCTGCGATGGGTCTTAGTTGAAGCATGCAAGAGATTTTGTTGTGGCATGTGGGCTCTTCATTGCAGCACACGGGCCTCTCTCTAGTTGTGGTTCATGGGCTCAGTAGTCATGGTGTGCAGGCTCTGTAGTTGTGGCGCGCAGGCTTAGTTGCCCCATGGCATGTGGGATATTACTTCCCCTACCAGGAATTGAATCTGTGTCCCCTGCACTGGAAGGCAGATTGTTAACCACTGGACCACCAGGGAAGTCCCAGAAACAGTGTCTTTTGATGCACAGAGTTTTTAATTTTGATAAAGTATTACTTATTGATTTTTTTCTGTTTTGATTTGTGAATTTTTTGTTGTGTTATAGAAATCTTTGCCAAGCTCAAAGTCACTAAGATTTTCTCCTGTATTTTCTTACTGAAGTTTTGTAGTTTCTGTTCTTAGGTTTTAGTCTGTGATCCATTTAGAGTTAATTTGTTATTTGAGGTAAGTGTCAATGTTCTTTTTTTTTTTCCCTTTGCATATGGCTATACAATTGCTGTAACACAATTTATTGAAAATATCATCTTTTTCTCATTGAATTGATTTTGCACCTTTGTTGAAAATCAGCTAACTATAAACTTGGGTCTATTTCAGGACTCTCTTTTGTTCCATTGATTATTTGCCTATCTTTACACCAATATCAGACTGTTGATTACTGTAGCTTTTAAGTAAGTCTTGAAATTGGTGGTACAGGCCTCCAACTCGATTAATCTTTGTCAGAGTTATTTTGACATTCCAGGTCTTTTGCATTTTCATATAAATTTTAGAATCAGCCTGTCGTTCCTACCAAAAAGCCTGCTAGATATTTGCTTGGGAACTATAAATCTGTTTGGGGAGAATTGACATCTTAACAATACTGTCTTCTATTACATGTTTTATTTCTCCATTTTATTTTGTCTTGTTTAATTTCTCTCAGCAATATTTTGTAGTTTTCAGTATGTCTTATACACCCTTTGTCAGATTTATCCCTAAAAATTTCAAACTTGTTATACTAATGTAAACAGTACTTGAAAATTTTCAATTTCCGATTGTTTGTTGCTAGTATATAGAAACACAATCAACACTTTTACTGCAGTAACTTTTTATTGAGGTAAACCTTCCATATGCAGCTCAATGATTTTTAAATAAGATTTTTATTTTAGAATACTTTTAGATTTGTAGAAAAGTTGTAAAGATAGTACAGAGAGTTTTCATACATCCCATATTCCATCTCCTGTATTATTAACGTCTTACATTAGTATGGTACATTTATTGCAATTAATGAATCAATATTTCTAAGTTATTATTTACTATAGCACATATTTTATTCAAATTTCCTTAGCTTTTTACCTAATGTCCTTTTTCTGTTCCAGGAACCCATTGTGAATACCACATTATATATAGTCATCATTTCTTTTTAGGCTCCTCCTGGCTGTGACAGTTTCTCAGACTTTCCTTGTGTTTGATGACCTTGAGAGTTTTGAGTAGTATTGGTCAGATATTTTGTTCAGTGTCTCTCAAACAGGATTTGTATAATCTTTTTCTCTTAATTTGAATAGGTTATGGGTTTTTGGCAAGAAGACCACAAAAGTAAAGTGGCATTTTTATTGTCATATCAAGGGTACATATTATCAGCATATTTTATCATTATTATTTTTATTCCAGTTTTATTGAGATATAATTGTGTATAAGCACAATTATATGTATAAGCACTGTATACATATATATAGATATTATATATAGATATAATTGTGTATAAGCACTGTATTAGTTTAAGGTGTATAGAATAATAATTTGACTTACATACATCATGAAATGGTTACCACAATAGTGGTAATAGTGGACATCCATTATATTACATGAATATAAAATGAAAGAAATGAAAAATATATTTTTTCTTTGTGATGAGAACTCAGGATTTACTCTCTTATCACCTTTCACATATAACATACAACAGTGTTAATTATATTTATCATGTTGTAAATTGCATTCATAGTGTTATTTCTCTTACAAATGGAGGTTTGTACCTTTTGACTGCGTTCATCCAATTCCCCCTCCCTCCACCCTCTGGTAACCACAAATCTGGTCTCTTTTCTGTGAGTTTGTTTGTTTTTGAAGTATAATTGACCTACAGCACTATGTTAGTTCCTGTTACACAGCATAATGTTTCAATATTTTTACATATTTCAAAATGATCACCACAATAAGTCTAGTTAACCATCTGTCCCCATGCAATATTACATAATTATTGACTATATTCCCCACACTGTATATTTCATACCCATGACTCATTTATTTTGCAAATGAAAGTTTGTACCGCTTAATCTCCCTCACCTATTTTTCTTCTTCCTTACCACTCTCCCCTCTGACAACCACCTGTTTATTCTCAGTATCTGTCTTACGGCTGAGTAATTTTCCATTGATGAGCAGGTAGGTTGCTTCCATATCTTGGCTATTGTAAATAACGCTGCAATGAACATAGGGGTGCATGTATCTTTTATAATTAGTGTTTCAGTTTTCTTTGGGTAAATACCCAGGAGTGGAATTGCTGGATTGTATGGTAGTTCTGTTTTTAATTTTTTTGAGGAGCCTCCGTACTGTTTTCCATTGCGGCTGCACCCATTTACAGTCCTACCAGCAGTGCATGGGGGTTCCCTTTTCTACACATCCTTTCTAATACTTGTTATTTGTGGTCTTTCTGATAATAGCCATTCTTACAGGTATTAGGTGATATCTCATTGTGGTTTTGATTTGCACTTCCCTCATAATTAGTGATGCTGAGCATCTTTTCAGGTGCCTTCTGGCCATCTGTCTGCCTTCTTTGGGAGAATATCTATTCAGCTCTTCTGACCGGTTTTTAATTGGTTTTTGTTTTTATTTTTTGATGTTGAGTTGTATGAGTTCTTTGTTTTCTGTTTTAACCCTTTGTTGGATATAGCATTTACAGGTACCTTCTCTTGTTCAGTAGGTGGCCTTTTCATTTTGTTGATAGTTCCCTTCACTTTGTAAAAGCTTTTTAGTTTGATGTAGTCTCATTGTTTATTTTTGCTTTAGTTTCCCTTGCCTGAGGAGACATATCCAAAAAATATTACTAAGACCAATGTCAAAGAGCATACTGCCTATGTTTTCTTATAGAAGTTTTATTTATGGTTTCCATTCTTACATTTAAGTCTTTATTAATCCATTTTAAATTTATTTTTGTGCATGGTGTGAGAAATTAGTACAGTTTGATTCTTTTGCATGCAGCTGTCCAGTTTTACCAACATCATTTATTGAAGAGGTTGTCTTTTCTCCATTGTATATTCTTGTCTCCTTTGTTGTAGATGAATTGCCCATGTAAGTGTGGGTTCATTCCTGGACTCTGCTCTGTTCCATTGATCTATGTGTCTGTGTTTGTGCCAATACTGTACTGTTTTGATTACTGTAGCTTTGTAGTATAGTTTGAAATCAGGGAGTGTGATACCTCCAACTTCGTTCTTCTTTCTTAAGTTTGTTTTGGCTCTTCGGAGCCTTTTGTGTTTTCTTACAGATTTTAAAATTATTTGTTCTAGTTCTGTGAAAAATGCCATTGGTAATTTGATAGGAATTGCATTGAATCTGTAGGTTACCTTGGGTAGTATGGTCATTTCAACAATATTGATTCTTCCAATCCAAGAACACAGTATATCTTTCCATCTGTTTGTGTTGTCTTCAGTTTCTTTCAGCATTGTCTTTTAGTTTTTGGAGGACAAATCTTTTGCCTTCTTAGGTAGGTTTATTTCTAAGTATTTTATTCTTTTTTATGTGATGGTAAATGGGATTGTTTCCTTAATTTCTCTTTCTGATATATGTGTATAGAAATGCAGTAAATTTCTGTATATTATTTTGTATCCTGCAACTTTACTGAATCCGTCAATGAGTTCTAGTATTTTTTTCTTGGTGTCTTTAGGATTTTTTTTATGTATAGTATCATGTCATTTGCAAACTGACAGTTTTACTTCTTCCTCTCCAATTTTATTCCTTTTATTTTTTTTCTCTTGTCTGATTGCTGTGGCTAGGACTTCCAATACTGTGTTGAATAAAAGTGGGGAGAGTGGGCATCCTTGTGTTGTTCCTGATCTTAGAGGAAATACTTTCAGCTTTTCACCATTGAGTATGATGTTAGCTGTGGGTTCGTCATATTTGGCCTTTATTATGTTGAGGTCTGTTCCATCTATACCCACTTCGTTGAGAGTTTTTATCATAAACACATGTTGAATTTTATCAAAAGCTTTTCCTTTATCTGTTGAGATGATCTTATGATTTTATTCTTTGGTTTGTTAATATGGTTTATCACATTGCTTGATTTGTGGATTTTTGAGCCATTCTTGCATCCCTGGGACAGGTCCCACTCAGTCACGATGTGTGATACATTTAATGTATTGTTGAACTTGGTTTGCTAATATTTTCTTGAGGATTTTTGCATCTATGTTCATCAGTGATATTGGCCTGGAATTTTCTTTTTTCTTTTTTTTTTGTGGTATCTTTGTCTGGTTTTTGTATCAGGGTGATGCTGGCCTTGTAGAATGAGTTTGAAAGTATTTCTTCCTCTGCAATTTTTTGGAATAATTTGGAGGGATAGGTGTTAACTCTTCTCTAACTGCTTGGTAGAATTCACCTTTGAAGCCCTCTGGTTCTGGACTTCTGTTTGTTGGGAGTTTTTAAAATTACTTACTCAGTTTCACTACTGGTAATTGGTCTGTTCATATTTTCTATTTCTTCCTGATTCAGTCTTGGGAGATTGTACATTTCTAGGGATTTGCCCATTTCTTCTAGGTTGTCCATTTTATTGATGTACAATTGTTTGTAGTAATCTGTTATGATCTTTTGTTTTTCTGTGGTGTCAGTTGTAATTTCTTTTTTATTTCTGATTTGATTGATTTGGGCCCTCTTTTTTTCCTTGAAGAGTCTGGCTAAAGGTTTATCAATTTTGTTTAAATTTTCAAATAACCAGCTCTTTGTTTCATTTATCTTTTCTATTTTTTTGTCTCTATTTCATTTATTTCTGCTCTGATCTTTATAATTTCTTTCCTCTACTAACTTTGGGTTTTATTTGTTCTTCTTTTTCTAGTTTCTTTAGGTTGTTTATTTGAGATTTTCCTGTTTCCTGAGGTAAGCTTGTATAGCTGTAAACTTCCCTCTTATTACTGCTTTTGCTGAGTCCCATAGATTTTGGATCATTTTGTTTTCATTTGTCTCCAGGTTCTTTTTTTCAGTTTCCTTTTTGACTTCTTCAGTGATTCATTGGTGTTTAGAACATATTGTTTACCCTCCACGTTTGTGCTTTTTTTTTTCTTGTAGTTGATGTCTAGTCTCATAGCATTGTGGTTGGAAATAATGCTTGATATGTTTTCAGTCTTCTCAAATTTAATGAACTTGTTTTGTAGTCTATCATGTGATCTGTCCTGAAGAATGTTCCATGTGCACTTGAAAAGAATATGCATTCTGCTGCTTTCAGTTGGAATGCTCTCTAAATATCAATCAAGTTCACTTGGTCTAATGTGTCATTTAACAACAGTGTTTCCTTATTGATTTTCTGTCTGGATAGTCTGTCCATTGATGTAAGAGGGGTGTTAAAGTCCCCTACTATTATTGTGTGACTATAAATTTCTTCCTCTATGTCTGTTAATATTTGCTTATATATTTAGGTTTTCCTATGTTGGGTGCATATATATATTTATAGTTGTTATGTCTTCTACTTGGATTGATCCCTTGATCACTATGTAATGTCCTTCTTTGTAGCCATGGCTCATGGGCCCAGCTGCTCAGCGGCATGTGGGATCTTCCTGGACCGGGGCACGAACCCATGTCCCCTGCATCGGCAGGTGGACTCTCAACCACTGCACCACCAGGGAAGCCCAACTCTGGCTTTCTTTTGATTTCCATGTGCGTGGAATACCTTCTTTAATCCTCTCACTTTCAGTCTGTATGTGTCTTTAGATCTCTTATTGTTGACATTGACCTTGATCACCTGGCTGATAAGAGTGTCAGGTTATCCACTATAAAATTACTCTCTTCCCCACTTTCATACTGTACATTTTGGAAGGAGGAAATACTATGTGCAGCACACACAAAATGAGTGAGGAGTTCTGCAGTTCCCTAAGGTTTGAATATCTTATTAAGTTATTTAAAAATTTTCTGTGTGGGAGATTAATCTGTTTTCTCCCAGTTATTTACTTATTCAGTCATGTTTTTTTATCTGTGTAGACTGATGTATATTTATTTTATACTTTGAGTTATAATCCAATAATATTTAATTTATTTTGTTGCCCAGTTTTTTCCAGCTTTGGCTATTGGGAGCTCTTTCATATGGCTCTTGTGTCTTTAATTAATTTTATTTTTTATGTTGGTCTTATATCTTGTAACCTCGCTAAACTCATTTATTAGTTCTGGTAGTTTGTTTTTTTTTAAGATTTGTAGGATTTTCTACATAGATGATAATGTCATCTGGGAAATAACACAGTTTTATTTCATTTCTAAACTGGATGCCTTTTATTTTTATTATTTTATTTCATTTTTTTTTGCCTTACTGTGTCAGGTAGAACCTCCAGTACAATGTTGAATAGAAATGGTGAGAGCAGACATCCTTGCCTTGTCTCTGTCTTAGGGGAAAAGCATTTTAGTCTTTCATCATTAAGTATGATCACAACTGTAGGGTTTTTGTACAAGTCCCTGTAGTTTTGGGGAAGTTCTCTTTTGTTCCTAGTTTATTGAGAATTATTTTTCCATGCATGGTGTTAACTTTTGTCCAGTGCTTTTTTATGCCTCTATTGAGATCACAATGTGATTTTACTTTTCATGTGGTGAATTATATTAGTTGATTTTTGAATGTTAAACCAACCTTCATTACTGGAATAAATACTTGGTCATGATGTATGTACTTCTTATGTATTGTTTCTTAAACTGTGGGTCATAGCTTGCCTTGTGAAAATAGTGTAGTCAATCACCATTTTGAAAGGAGGAAATAGAATGGAAAATATCAGACTGTATTAAACTATCACTTTGAGAAATTTTTGTTTTGTATGTGTGTACTGGATTGTAAAGTCTATTTTTTGATCTCATATCCAAAATTTTGAAAATAACTAATTCACTTCTTGAACCTGAAGACAATGAGGCATAGAGTAGGGCAAGAAGGCAACTAGCCTTAAGAGGAGGTTGCCAGGTTAAAGGAGGTGCAACTGGGGTGTTGGGTAAGGCAGAAAGGAAATAGGGGTTTCTTTAGAAAAACCTCATTTGTTTCTTAGTTTTTTTTTTGCGGTACGTGGGCCTCTCACTGCTGTGGCCTCTTCCGCTGCGGAGCACAGGCTCTGGACGCACAGGCTCAGCAGCCGTGGCTCACGGGCCTAGCCGCTCCGTGGCATGTGGGATCTTCCCAGACCAGGGCACAAACCCGTGTCCCCTGCATCGGCAGGCAGACTGTAAACCACTGCGCCACCAGGGAAGCCCTGTTTCTTAGTTTTAAGTGGAGGAATCTTTATGGCTGCATGATGAAGCCCATGGTCTGTGAAAGGGTGTAATTAGGTGCAGATTAATAACTTAATGTTTTTAGCCAGAGGACTTGGCAGACTATCAGATTTTCGGAACGTGCTCCAGTAACATGTTCTCTCGTACAGCTTTACCATGTGGTCTTTAGGCATTTTCTCTTCTAGAAATATTGTTTTTAATAAAGTCAAGCCGAAGCTGTTGTTAGATTTGCTTACATAAAGATTTTGGTTCTTTTTATATCTTTTCATATGCAGTGAGAACACAATCCTTGTAGGGGTGCACAGTCTTGAGATACTAGCTAGTGATTTCAATTACTAGTTCATTTCAACGGTTTTAGTTAGGCCCAACTGGAGAGAATGGAACAATGATGGGTTAAGATTCTTTATGGTATCTTTCAGTTCTTAAATGTTGGATTTGTGTTTCTCAGTTCTACTTCTTTATTGTCAGTTTGATCCTAAGGTAGTGTTCTAGTTTTAAATTTCTGAAGGAAGAAATCTGATTGAAGAGTCTAAATGCCTTGTCATTCTCTAGATCAAATCAGCTGTAACCAAGGAAGTATATAACATGTGTTAGGTATGCACCTTTCCCCTATGTTTATAGCCTTTCTCTGGGAAGACAGAATCAGTGGTAACTGGGTAGGCACCCTGAGAGGTGTTTGTTTATAATAAGTTAATTAAATCAAACAACAATGATATTAATAATCAAATTACAGTATTGAAGTAATTTATTTTCTGGATGGTTACAATTAATGCTATTTACGTTAAAGCAATGGTTCTGAGCCTTTTCAGTGTCCAAAAACCCCCTTTGAAAATATTATGAGGTATCTTGGACCCATTGAAGCCCATCCAAGAACTTCAGATTAAGTATGCTTACTTTAAACTTTTAAATTAAACAATTTAACGTGCATTTTAAAATTCCCTGTAAAGTCTGGTTTTTCATGCTATAGCATGAAATATCAGAATGAGAATGATTATTTCTTTTTTTTTTTTTTTTTTTTTTTTTTTTTTTTTTTTTGGTGGACCGCGGGCCTCTCACTG
>NW_020173761.1:643102-749147 GCF_003031525.2 Neophocaena asiaeorientalis asiaeorientalis
TAAAAATCAAAAAAAGATTATTTTTTTTTTTTTTTTTTTTTTTTTTTTTTTTTTTTTTTTTTTTGCGGTACGCAGGCCTCTCACTGTTGTGGCCTCTCCTGTTGCGGAGCACAGGCTCCGGACGCACAGGCTCAACAGCCATGGCTCACGGGCCTAGCCACTCCGTGGCATGTGGTATCCTCCCGGATTGGGATACGAGCCCGTGTCCCCTGCATCAGCAGGCAGACTCTAAACCACTGCGCCACCAGGGAAGCCCAGAATGATTACTTGTAATTACAACTGTTATTTGAGAAAAATGTTATCAAGTAGCATAGCTACTTTTTCTTTCTTTCTTCTTTTTTTTTTTTTTTGCCACTTCTTAAGTTTAGAAGAATAGTAGGCATTGATGGGAATCTCTAACAACCTGTACAATAATAGGAACCATAAATACTTTCAGGACAAGGTGAATAATTCAAGAAATGCATATTAGCTGATGAAGTTTTAAAACAATGTCCCAGGGAGGGGCTGTTATCTGAATACAAAGAATTGTGGAAGAAGGTAAGTAGGTCAGAAAAGGGTTTATAAGCTATGTTCTAAGATTGTTTTTAGCACTAAGATTTTATGATTCTACCCCCAAATACTGTATTTAATCTAGAGATGGTTTATTTCACAGATCTGTTGCAGTTTGCTTTAGCAAATAAAACAACTTTATGATCTTTGTTTTTATGATACAGCTATAAAATGGATCTGATGAAAGTTCAGATAAATCATAACTAAAATTTACAGTAACATCAGGTATATAATTTATACCTTTCTGATTTATGATCTATTGTATACTTAGTGATTTATCAAGCCAGAAATCTTTCTTTAGAAAATTTTGATCACTGGTTATGTAATGTCTCTGTGTTGTTCATATTCCTATTTAACCTGCATCTTCATATTATTGTAGGTAACTCTCACTGAATTTTCTTTTCTGTTTTTTTTTTTTTTTTTTAAACAAGTCTGTTTATTAGAAAGGCTGGTTTTGGGAGGGGGGTGTTTGTTTTGTTTTATTTATAAACATCAGTGAATTTTCTGTGTTAGAGACAATTCCTGGCATTTTCTACGTTCTAACTCAGTTAATCCTCAAAACAGCCCCATGAGGCAGGTAATATTATTATCACCATTTTACAGATGAGGAAACTGAGCCATAGAGAGATGATTTATTTATTTATTATTTATTTTTGTGGTACGCGGGCCTCTCACCGCTGCGGCCTCTCCCGTTGCGGAGCACAGGCTCGGGACACGCAGGCCCAGCAGCCATGGCTCACGGGCCCAGCCACCCCGCGGCATACGGGACCCTCCCAGACCGGGGCATGACCCCACGCCCCCTGCATCGGCAGGCAGACCCCCAACCACTGCGCAACCAGGGAAGCCCTATTTATTTTTTTAAATAAAAATTTATTTTGGCCTTCCCTGGTGGTGCAGTGGTTGAGAATCTGCCTGCCAGTGCTGGGAATGTGGGTTTGAGCCCTGGTCCAGGAGGATCCCACATGCTGCAGAGCAGCTGGGCCTGGGCACCTCAACTACTTAGCCTGAGCTCTAGAGCCCGCAAGCCACAACTACTGAGCCTGGGTGCCAAAACTACTGAAGCCTGTGCGCCTGGGACCCGTGCTCTGCAGTGGGAGAGATCACTGCAGTGAGAAGCGCGCGCACTGCGGCGAGGAGCAGCCCCTGCTTGCCGCAACTGGGGAGAGCCCACATGCAGGAACAAGACCCAATGCAGCCATAAATAAATAAATAAATAAAAATTTATTTTATTTATTTTATGTTTGGCTGCATTGGGTTTTCGTTGCTGCACGCAGGCTTTCTCTAGATGCGGCAAGTGGGGGCTGCTCTTCGTTGCGGTGCATGGGCTTCTCATTGAGGTGGCTTCTCTTGTTGCAGGCTCTAGGCTTTAGGCGCGTGGGCTTCAGTAGTTGTGGCACGCGGGCTCAGTAGTTGTGGATTGCGGGCTCTAGAGCGCAGGCTCAGAAGTTGTGGTGCAACGGGCTTAGTTGCTCTGCGGCATGTGGGATCTTCCTGGACCAGGGATCAAATCTGTGTCCCCTGCACTGGCAGGCATATTCTTAACCGCTGTGCAACCAGGGAAGTCTGAGAGGTTAAGTATTTTTTTTGAAGGGGGATGCAATTTTTTTTTTAATATCTTTATTGGTGTATAATTGCTTTACATTATTGTGTTAGTTTCTGCTATATAACAAAGTGAATCAGCTATACGTATGCATATGTTCCCATATCTCTTCCCTCTTGCGTCTCCCTCCCTCCCACCCTCCCTATCCCACCCCTCTTGGTGGACACAAAACATCAAACTGATCTTGCTGTGATAAGCGGCTGCTGCCCACTAGCTATCTATTTTACATTTGGTAGTGTATATATGTCCATGCCACTCTCTCACTTCGTCCCAGTTTACCCTTTCCCCTCCCCGTGTCTTCAAGTCCATTCTCTACGTCTGCATATTTATTCCTGTCCTGCCCCTAGGTTCTACAGAACCATTTTTTTTAATTTATTTTTTTTAGATTCCATATATATGTGTTAGCTTACAGTACTTGTTTTTCTCTTTCTGACTTACTTCACTCTGTATGACAGACTCTAGGTCATCCACGAGAGGTTAAGTGTTAAGTGGCATTTTTCTTCTTGCAGAGCTGCGATTCTTGACTTTTCGTGCATTTGTGCTGTGTTCCCTTAAGCAAATTATAAATCTTGATTATATGGACTGACTTACTTGTTTTGCCCTAAATTTTACTGTGTACAGTGCTCTACACATAATTTAGACTCTAATTATGTATTAACTGTAAAATGCGTAATCTAAATCAAACCTTTCCTTTCCATTTGCCTGGAAATTTTATTCCTCTACTTAGCTATTTTGTTGTTACTAATGAAAAACCTAGTAAATTTATTTTCATGTATTACATGTAATTAAAGAAGATTTTGGAAAAATGGAAGCCTGTTTGCATGTTTTAAGTTAGCTTTAAAATTGTTACATTGTTAAAAATATAGTTAACCAATAAAATATGTACATCCACATTTAAAATTTATTTCATATAATACTAATGTTAAAATAAAGAACACATGTTTACTTTAAAATAAACCTCTTTACATGCCATAATGTACATAGTAATGGAACATTATTGTGTGTTCTGAATTTTAAAAATAAATTCAGTAAGAATTGTGCCAATTTTATCTTTATTATGTGTTATGACTTTCTTCTGTACAGTTGTTATGACTTTGACATATTCAAGTCAATCAGCTTTCTTTTTTATCCTCATTTTGAGTCTTTAACATGTCTACTTCGGTTTTATATAGATTTCATGCTTCCATTCTCCCACTCCACTCTTATCTCCACCAAATAATTAATTATTTAGAAGTTTAATTCATTGACCTAGATTTCTACCATTTTTTAAAAAGTTTGTTTTAAAATGTTTATATAACTTTTAGAACTTTAAATGAGTCTTTAGTGAACTGAAGAGGTTTACATCAGATAATAATTTATTCTCTTTAGGATCAGGCCCGGTATTATAACCCTTCTAATATTAGTAGAATATTTAGTAGAATAATACAATTATCTGGAGATTTCACATGGCAATTTAGTCCAAAGAGCCTATAGCAACACTTGGACAAAGCATAGGTAGACACATAGCTATTCCATGCCTTAATGTTATTTTGTGGGTTTTAGTCCTTTTGTTTACTTAGTGTACACTTATTGAAAGTGTGCTTTTCCTCTATCAATTAAGTTAACAAATGTGACTGAAAAACCATCCTCCTCTCTCTGCTTTTGGAAGGAACATAATTATATTAATAAATGATTGGGAAATATTTGTGCAAAACTGAAATATATGTTAAATGAAAGCCTCATGTATGAATAATAGAAGATAAATAATTTGATATGTCCACGGCCTACCCAGTATAAGAAACCAACTCTCTAATTGCTGTGGATGTGACAGTTACCAATACATCTTCAGCTTCCTCTTTAAAATATTTTAATAGATGAGCAGTATTAATATGTTTCAAGATTAGCTCCACCGCTCTTATCCTGTTTGGATAAGCTTGAACTTTTTTTGGTTTTTTTTGGCTGCACCCCTTGCGGGATCTTAGTTCCCTGAAAAGGGATTGATCCCGCACCCTCGGTGGTAAAAGTGCAGATTTTGGACTACAAGGGAATTCCGAAGCATGAACTTTTTTTTTTTTTAATATTTATCTATTTGGTTGCGCTGGGTCTTAGTTGCAGCAGGCAGGCTTCTTAGTAGTGGCTCCAGGGCTCCTTAATTGAGGCTTGCTGGTTCCTTGCACGTGGGCTCCTTAGTTGTGGCATGCAAATTCTTAGTTGCGGCATGCATGTGGGATCTAGTTCCCTGACCAGAGATCGAACCTGGGCCCCCTGCACTGGGAGCTCGGAGTCTTATCCACAGTGCCACCAGGGAAGTCCCCCCAAGCTTGAACTTTTGATATTGCTCCTGTTAAAACTATAATCAATGCCTTCATAATTTAAACTCAATAGAAAGCAGGTCAGGAGAAACATAACTCTTAATTGGATATCTGTTTTATATCAGATATTTTACATATTATCTTTAATACTTTACATATTATCTTTAATCCTCACTAAAATTTTTTGAGTTGCACATTTTTTGAGTTTTTTCTCCATTTTACAGATGAGGAAATTGAGGCAGAGGCGTGTCACAGTAGGTGGCTAAACTAGAATTCACATTTGTTTGTCTGACTTTAAATAAGGTCCATGCTCCTTGCACATGTTGTCCCTTTGGTATGAACTAAATTGAAGATAGAATTTCTTTTGAATAACATTTTAATCTTTCCATCTTCCACTTTTGCATATTGAAATCACAGTATATAATTTTGAACCTTGAATTTTCACCAGGCACTATAGTATAACCATTTCTTTATATAATTCTCAACACGTATTGCTTGATATATATGTAGGCATAATGTATCATAATTAAAGGGATTATTATGGAGTGCTTTCACTTTTTTCCTTTTGTAAATATCATTGAGATGAACATTCTTGTACCATAGACCATTAAGATGTTGCCTGATTTCTCCACTAATCACCCCTCCTTGCCCAACACTAAGGATATATAGTCAAATGTTGTATTCATGAGTTAATCAGATTAGTTTTTGTCCATCTATCCCTCTGTCCTTTCTTCCTATCTTCCCCTTGAATATGGTTACAGTATTTTTTAATACAATTAGGTTCATTTGTTTCAGGTCGCTTTCAGTTTTAGGCATTTCCCCTCTTCACTTTCTTTCTTATTTTATTTTTTGCATATATAGAGTATTAATATGCTTTCCAAAATCAAAACTGTTCAAAGCCAGTCCTTCTTCTTGTGTACTCTATGTGCTGTCTTCTAATCAAGGATTTTATTCCATCCATTGTCTGTCCATCAGTAGTTTTCTTTTCTCTGCATCATGGTCGTCAACATACAAGCCTGCTGAATTTTCTCTCACCTAACAAAAACGATTTCTCTCCTACCTCACTGGCCCTTCCTTCTTAATCGCCTTCATTGGTTACTTTGCCTCTTAGTGGTCCTTGACCACAGTCCTTGAGCCATTTCATTTTTGTCTCCATCTTGCAATTGTAAATACCATATATAACATTGGTGATTATTAAATTTGTATCTGCAACTACTGAATAAGATTTGAATATCCAGCTACCTAATTGGTATCTCCTCTTGGATATCTAATAAGCATCTCTTAATTAAACTATTCCAAGCCTAAATTCTGATCCTTAATCCCAAGCTTATTTCTCCCTCTGTCTCTTTACCCCAATAAATGGTGGCTCTATCCTTCTGTTTGCTTAGATCAAAAACCTTGGAGCCATCCTTGACTTCAATCTGTACTATCAAATCCCGTTGGCTTTACCTTCAGAATATGTCTAGAATTGTTCCCTTCTCACCACTTCCTACTCTTCCATCTTGGTCCAAGGCAACATCTTCTCTTACCTGTCTTATTGCAATAACCTTCTGTCTGGGCTCCCTGCTTCTGTCCATGTCCTTCTTTTATCTATTCTCAATAGAGCCATCCTTTAAAACTCCCTGTTCTTGTCAAAAACCATCTCCAGTCACTCTCATTTTTACTCAGAGTAAAAGCCAGAGAGTCCTTAGAGTGGCTTAAAAGGCCTCACATGATCTGGCCCTTGTTATTTCTCTAACCTCATCTCCTTTCATTTTTGCTCTTGTTCATTTCCGCCAATCACATTGGCCTTCTTGCTATTCCTCAGACCTGCCAAGCATGTTCCTACCTCAGTTTTTGCCCTTAGCTTTTCCTCTGCCTAGAGCATTCTTCCTCCAGATATTTGCATAGCTAGCTCCTTGGCTTTCTTCAGTTCTTTGCCCAAATGTCATCTTTTTAATGAGGCTTTTCCTGTCTACTCTTTTTTGTTTTGTTTTGTTTTGTTTTTTCAGTATGCGGGCCTCTCACTGCTGTGGCCCTTCCCGTTTTGGAGCACAGGCTCCGGACACGCAGGCTCAGCGGCCATGGCTCATGGGCCCAGCCGCTCCGCGGCATGTGGGATCTTCCCGGACCGGGGCATGAACCCGTGTCCCCTGCATCAGCAGGCGGACTCTCAACCACTGCGCCACCAGGGAAGCCCCCTGTCTACTCTTTTAAAAATTAAAAGGTCCTCTGCTTGCACCTCCTATCTTACTTTCGCTTTGTTTTTTCCACAGTTATCAGAATCTGACTTTTTTTTTTTCAAGAAAGAAATGGGAAATTTTATTCAAGCCAATCTGAAAATTATAACTAGGGAGATAGTCTTTCAGAAAGCTCTGAGGACTGTTCTGCCCATTAGAGGTCAAAGCACAGTTATATAAGTTTTTGAGACAAAGGGTTATACATCAAAGGGTTAAACATCAAGGTGGCATTGACAGTTTACATAGTTCAACAAAGTGACTAGTGTGTCATCATAACCCCTTACGGAGGGAATGCTATCTCCTAAGGAGTTTCCTTGCTGGTGCCTAGACTCTAAGGTGGTAAGGGACTTAGCCTTATGGATATGGTGGAAATAGTGTTGCAGGCAGTAGGAGCAGCCAGTGAAAAATTCTAAGGAGGAGAGCTTGCCTGGTATGTTTGGAGAACAGCATGGGGACACTGAGGGTAAGAGGTGAGATTAGAACTGTAAACTAGTATGTTTGTTGGTGTGTGGGGGGACTTTTGACCACAGAATTAACCTTATTCATGAAATAAAAGCTATACATTTTCTATTTACACTATAACTATGTATTATAAAGTCAAGGAAGTCAGTGTTGTTCTTTCTTGGACTTTATATTATGAATATCAGAATGAAAAGTGGTTTGAAGCTCTAATTTTTTAACTCAATCAACTGTGCAGAAATCACTTATGAACTGTATGTTAATGATTTGAATCATGTGCCTGAGGTCCCTTTGCCAGAGACTTTTTAATTTAATTGGTAGTGGTGAGGGTGGGAAGGGAGGGGGTTGTGCCTGGGCATTGAGTTTTTTAAACGCTCCCAGGTGGTTCTATATGCACTGCTCTGGTACCTGAATATATAGAAAAAGAGACAGCTTTTCTCATTCCGGCTCCAAAGTAGTCTGCTCAGCATGCTTATCATCCTTGCTGCTTCAGCTCACTGCAGTGTCTCATAACTACCTGGAACTCAACAACCACAAATCCCCTCCACAGAAATCCTGGGACCTCTCCTAGCCATGCCACTGGAGGGGAAAGGTAGGACAGGTAAGAGTTCTCCTTTACTGCCCCATTCATAAGTTCCCCACAACACCAAAAAACAAGACTGGGTGTGGGTAGCAGATGACTGAAAAGTTTGTGTTACAGAATGACAATGTAAGAGGAAGGGTAAGAGAAGAGGGGAGCAAAATGTTGGCATCAATTGCCTAATAAATTTTAAGAACAAGGCTGCCTAATATTCAGTTTCAAATTTTGGCATTGTTGTGGTAGAAAATACCCTGTCTCCCCCACTCATCTGTTTCATTTATGTGTCTGGCACATTTTTGGCACACAACAAATATTTGTTACATAAATGAATGAATGAATTCAAGCGGGCTGAACACAAAAAGCAACAAGCCTCCAACCCATCCTTTCCTGATCCCTCCAATCTTGTTCCCCAGTGGCAGTCGCATTTACCTCACTGTTACCCTACTAGCTCTAAATTATATATTTATGCTGTTCATTCTAGATGTATCAGTGTTAGATCTTGCATACTCACTTACTGCTAAGATAGGTAAGGATTTTACTAAATTAACCACTCCAAATTTTCCCGACCTACAATACCTAATAAATTATATCACTATTGTTAGCTTTTCCATTGCTTACATTTGTGAGGTTAAACAATATACTTAAATTTGTATTTCTTATTTCAACTGTAAGGAGTACCTCTTCACTTTGAATCTGACTTATTATATATTTAACTTATTTCTTAATTCTCTGTGTTCCACCCCCCCAGTTAAGCTCCATGAAGGAAGAGATTTTTATCTATTTTGTTTACTCTCAAATCCCCAGTGCCTTTTATTTATTTATTTATTAAAAAAAATATTTATTTATTTTTGGCTCCATTGGGTCTTTATTGCTGCACGCGGGCTTTCTCTAGTTGTGGTGAGCGGGGGCTACTCTTCGTTGCGGTGTGCCGGCTTCTCTTTGCGGTGGCTTCTCTTGTTGCCGAACACGGGCTCTAGGCACGTGGGCTCAGTAGCTGTGGCTCGTGGGCTCTAGAGCGCAGGCTCAGTAATTGTGGCGCACGGGCTTAGTTGCTTTGCGGCATGTGGGATCTTCCAGGACCAGAGTTCGAACCCCTGTCCCCTGCAGTGGCAGGTGGATTCTTAACCGCTGTGCCACCAGGAAAGCCCGCCCTGCCTAGTGCCTTTTAAATTATAGGTAATCAGTTAAAATTTATTGAATGAATGAATGAATAAAATGGTCAAGGCCTTGTGTAATCAGTCCTCTCTTTGTCCTTCCAGAGTTATCTTCTGCTCCCCTGGCTCTCTTGCTACATACCAGATGCTGATCTTTTTCACTTCCACTTTACACCATGCTCCCTCCTGCCTCAGAACCTTTATATGTTTTATTCCCTCTACTTGGAATACGCTTTATTTCCTGACCCCTTCTTTTCCTTGCCTAGTTAACTTCTATTACTCATCCTTTAGATATCAGCTCAAAAGTCCCTATTTCAAAGAAGATCTGGATTAAGAACCCCTACTGTATTCACTCTTCACCAACTAAACTGAATATTTCAGAAAGGCAAAAACCTTGAGTATACTGCTTGCCAGTGTATGTGTCGGAATAGTGAATCCTCAGTAAGTACTTATTGAATGTTCCCTTCTGCACTAATATTCTGCCTTGAGGCGGTGGCAGGTCATTCCTATATGATTAGAAATGGCAGCCTCTCAGGAAACTTCATATTCTTAAATGAAACATGATTGGTAGTAAGTGAGAAACAACTCAGCATCTTTGGTCAAATACGGGTTAAATACGAGCTTTATATTGAGAAAGTCAGTGTGTTGACACTTTGTGAGAAGATAGGAATCCAGATAAGATCTGGCTCAAGAAATTCTGGTTTAGAGTCAGTGCAGAAGCATGTGCATATTGATTCTTGTTGATGTGTAGGGCATGTAAATAACCCAGTACATTTTGTTACTTTAATATTTAATATCAAAAAATGGTAGAAGACTGGCTAATAACTCCTTTGTTAGCCAGTAGTTAACTTTTTCAATAGTTTCACTTTTGAAAAAGTAAGGCTGGGTAAAGTTAGCAATTTTTTATTTTGTAGGGTTGTGTTAAGAATTAATATATACGAAAGTTCTTTAAAGTGCATGTATAATTTATTGTTATTATTACTATTATCATCATTATTAGTTGTGACATTGGGCAAATAAATTAGTTTCTCTTTATATTTACTCTTGTAAAAAATGGGAATAAGCACTTCCCTGGTGGTCCGGCAGTTAAGACTCCACACTCCCAACGCAGGGGGCCCAGGTTCGATCCCTGGTCAGGGAACTAGATCCCACATGCTGCAACTAAGAGCCTGCATACTGCAACTAAAAGATCCCGCACGATGCAACTAAAGATCCCGCACGCAGCAACGAAGATCCCGCTTGCCATAACTAAGACCCAGTGCAGCCAAATAAATAAATAAATATTAAAAAAAAAAAGTGGGAATGAAAATAGTATTGACCCTAATAGGTTATCATGAAAATTAGTAACACATGCACTCAGAGAGAAGAGCTTGGTATCCAATAAACCCTTGGAAAATGTTCACTGTTATTTTAACTATTATTATTTTCAATCTTTTCTTTTGAGTTTAAGAACTTTCCTTTTTAAATCATTATAGAGAATTTGAGTTCTTTAATTAGAATTCAGGGTCCAGTCTCCTATGTGACTTTGGGCACTTGCATTAAGCTCTTGGCGTGATGAATGGCAGTGGTGGCAGCTGCTGCTGCTACTATTTCTAAAGGGCCACCTCATTTCCTTACCTTACTTGTATATTGGTTAGTAAAATAAGAATATCCACTTCTGTGATATTGTCTGTAGTGAAGTGAACAAAATGTTGTAGGGGATGGCTCAAAGCCTTGCATAGTTCCTGAAAAATAGTGGATACTAAGTATTCATAAATTTGAAAGACAGTAAGAACTAGAGCTTGCTTGTGTCTGGTTATAAGATATTTAAATGTATACCAAAAATACTGTAGACTTTGTGTAAGAGAGCTATGGACAAGGGAGATCAAAACAATAATGACAAAAACACATTGAAAAACACGGATTAGAGTAGAGCCTATCATTGTGGTTTTGTGTTTCTTAGTGCTGCTATTACATTCTTAATGCTCTGTATATTTGCAAGAACAAGTCAGGGGTACAGTAACTAACACTAAAATAAGTGTCAATATATATTCTCTTTCAGATTTACCAAAAATTTATCTCCTGACAAGATAAATCTAAGTACCCTTAAAGGAGAAGGTGAACTGAAGAATTTGGAGTTGGATGAAGAGGTGCTCCAGAATATGTTGGATTTGCCAACATGGCTTGCTATCAACAAAGTTTTTTGTAATAAAGCATCTATTAGGGTGAGACTTTGATATCTGTGCAAGGCACTTTCTGTTTTCATTTTATTTATTTCATCCCTATCTTTTAAAATAAATATTTTGTTTTAGGTAATTCTGAAAAGAAGCATTTTTATTAACATAATTTTAAAAGACAGATACCTTGTAAATAATTGCATGAATGTGTGCCTTTTGAATTTAATTGAATGCTAATATATGTTTATTAATTAATAGGTTTTAAGTTTTATTAAAATTTAATATTAATATTTAAATAAAATTGTTGATGCTTTATTAATAAAATAATTTGGTACATATTTAAAATTTTTTTCACACGATTTGTTGTCAAAAGGGACAATTTAAATTTGTAGTTAGTAAACACTACTTCAAATGAAGACATAAGGACTGATAAGTTATCTTATTCTGGACATTATACTTTTATTTGAAATTCTGTCTCTTTTCCTCATTTGTTTTTTATTTTGAGGTTTTTAAAGTTTTCTTTTAATACTATTTCTGCTTATTAAAACTTAAGCTTTCTTATTATCTTTGGCTCTAATCATGCATCATATCATTTCCTTCTCTTAAAGATTAGGCTTAGTTTGGGAGCCTACTCAGTAGAAATACTGCATGCTAACTTTTCATAAAATTAAAATTGGGCTCCAAAGAAAAGATTGTAGAAAAGTTGCTGTATCCTTTGATGGTAACCTTTAATTTTTGTTCTATCCTCCATAAGCCCAAATGTCTAAAAACATGACATTTTTAGTGCAGGATGTATTTGAACATTATTTATTTGACATTACTTGTATTTAACATTAATGGTCTCACTTTTGTATTTGTCTTGAATACCTACAAGAAGATTGGTTGGAATTTAAAAAATTGTTAAATGAACAAAACACTGATTATGCTTTGCTAGGAATTCTTCAGCTACAAAATTAAAATGTGTTTTCAGAACTGGGGAAAAAAGATATTAAGAGAACCTGAAATTTTTATTTAAAAAGATGACCAAGAAAATAAGGCGAGTAGTCTTTTTTTAATATAAAATAGGTGCAGGGCTTCCCTGGTGGCGCAGTGGCTGGGAGTCCGCCTGCTGATGCAGGGGACGTGGGTTCGTGCCCTGGTCCGGGAGGATCCCGCGTGCCGCGGAGCGGCTGGGCCCGTGAGCCATGGCGGCTGGGCCTGCGCGTCCGGAGCCTCTGCTCCGCAGCGGGAGAGGCCACAGTAGTGAGAGGCCCACGTACCGCAAAAAAAAAAAATAGGTGCAGCTGATTTCAAGAGTATGAATGAATTGCTCAGTTTATTATTTTGCAATTTAAGAAAAAAGTCATCTGATATAATTTGGTATGTCTTTCACTACGTTAAGAGAGTATCTGTGTTGATTACTGTTTTACATTATTTTTTTAATGATTCATTTTAAAGAAAGAAAAATTTTCTTTTGTAGATACCATGGACAAAACTGAAAACACATCCCATCTGTTTGGTAAGTTCTGAATTGCTTCAGAAATAAACACATACATGCATATAATCTAACAAATCTAATTAATATTAAACAAAATATTAATATTTTGTTTCATAGAAACATAATCTCATGGCTTCTCTGCTAGTTAACTTTCATTCTATTTTGATGGTACTTAGTTTTCTCAGTTCTTAAATGAGAAGTTTGAACTTTAAAATGAGAGGGTCTTTATAAAGTTTTTCAGGTCTAGAATATTATATTGTAAGTTGGTATATTTTATTGCATTTTTAAACTTTTTATTGATATATTATACTTTATTTATGAGATTCTTCTTTTAATAAAGTTTGGTCCAGACTTTCTGTGTTTCTGCTTTTACTGACCTAATATAATACGTTCTTTAATATACTTTACTTTTTAAGGAAAACTGATCAGTTGGTCATTTATTGATTCATTCATACCACAAATATTTACTGAGCACCTCCCCTCTGCCCTGAGGGAGCATATTTTTACAAGGTGACTGACAACGAACAAGTAAACAAAACAAGACAGTTTCAGATAATAAGTACAATATTAAATAGAGAATGAAGAATGACTGGAGATGTGTTAGTGATGACTACTAAGGACATTTGATCTTCCTTCAAGAAAAAACTTAGACTGAGAAAGAAACTTTTTTACTATGAGAGTATTTACTTTTTCATATTTCTTGCATTTTTCTTAGTTACACATCTTAAATCTCAGGTTTTAGACTGGTTCTATTTATTTTAATTAGCCCAGGTTTTAATTAAAGCTCAGGTTTAAGCTTTTAGAGGTGGTTTAGTCCTATTTATTAATAAATAATCTAATTTATCAATTAATAATACAGTACACTCAGGGATTAGTGATTATATGTCTGTAAAACCTGATGATGTCATCAGTTTTCTTCTCCTGTACTCCTGTAATAAGCTTTTCCACCAGAAAATAAGTGCCTTGAGAAAGGACTAAGCACTTTTTTTTTAGTATTTCTCTTTTTAGACCTCTAGAGAAACATTTAAAATAACTCTGCTTACTTACTGTTTTCTTTGCTCCTAAAGAAATGAAAGAGAAAATAGTCTTAAATAATATCTACATAATATACATAAAATATCTAATGTTTACATTTTAAATATATTTTTATTAGTCCTTGGATAAAGTAATAATGGAAATGAGTACATGTGAAGAACCACGAACCCCAAATGGCCCATCACCAATTGCAACTGCTTCAGGACAAAGGTAAGCTATTTTCCATTAATCTGTATGACTGGCAAAGGGAATTTTTTTTTCTGTTATCTGCAGTAATGGGACATAAAGTAAAATTTCCTAACTTCAGTTTCTATTTTAGTCACTTCTCCCATCAAACATTTTACAGTTTCAGTAAATACATTGCAAAAGTAGCAGAATTGATTTTTAGCCTCTTTTATTAATCTTGCTTTCCTTGATATTAAATACTAATGATCAGTCAAATGCAGAGCAGTAGCAGAAAATGAAAGAAGAGCTTAGGCATTCTAAATCAGATAGTCTCTTACTTGGTTTCTCTGTATAACATTTGTTCTATGCATCAGTGGAATTTTTATGACTCTTAAGAGTTAAGTTGATGCCTTAAAAAGTTATAGACCTTTCAGATTACTCTAAAATTCATTAAATATAGAATGCTCACACTTTACACAGATTGAATTTTGATAGATAAAAATCAGATGTTAATAAAGTAGGAGCATGGGGAGCATTTCACAAAGCTGCCCCGAGAAGTTAGAATAGTTCTTAAAAAATAGATCTTCAAAAACTTGCCTATTCGTCTTTGCATTCAGTAAATTTGGATCTTGTATTGTATATCATTTCCTCAAAACAGTTTTTCTGCACTATTTCTGGATGGTGCAGCTATTCACGTAAAAAGTTTACATTGATTTTAATGTGATTAATGCCTCCTCAAGTTGTACAACGTGGCAGCCCTGAACATTTACAGTATTCTGCGTGCTGTATAAAACCAGTGATAAACTCTTCTTGAGAATGAACATGCACATACAGATACACACACATACTCTGTTTCTTGCACTCTCATATTTTCCTCCTCTTTCACCAAGGTTGAGCCACCATTATTAATGCATTCTGTGAGAATACCTGCAGTCTGATCAGTGGCTTTTCGTGTGGGAATCAAATGGTGATCCATCCACTGCTGAGAGTTGACTGAAGGCCAGATTTTTCAGATATACAGTTTATATTTGGACTATATGTAATAGTGATGGGGAAAAGAGCTTTCACATTAACTTCTTTGTAGTTTACATATTTTCCAGCAATTTGAGATTTTAAAGTTTAGATTATGATTTCAGGTTAGATAGAGTAGGTTGGAGCAGTTGATCTTAAAATTGGCTAGACTCAGAAAATTGGAGAAAAAGTTGAGATGTTTATAAGACTATTAAAAGGGCAAAAGAAGATCAGGAAAGTTGCTATAAACAAATGATTTATTTTAATTAGGTGTGGCAGAAATTAGGTATTTTCTTATTGTATGCTAAGTGTAGTTGATACTGTTCTTCCCAATTCATGTTTTTATAGTGTCAACAAGCTTTATAATTTTGGCTTTGTAATCATATGATGGTAATCCTTATATTGTATGGTAGTATCTTAATCTGTTTCTGTTTTCCAGACTTGCCTAATTGTAGCAATCATTTAGGGTGCTTATGAAATTCACAGAGTTTTTTAGGCTCCTCCTTTAAAATTAGGATTCATTAGGTCTAGAATGGTTATCAAGAATATGAATATGTATTTTCAACAATTCTTTATAGTCATGCAATTTAAGGAAACACTGATCTATTTGATTTTATTTCTAGCTAAGAGATTAAAATAGAGGGAAATTAACGATTAATAGGGTGACCCTTCCTTCTGTGCAGAACCTGTAGGCTAACAATGCTCCCACAGATTGATGGTCTAGGAAACTTTGTAAATTCAGAAATTTGATTTCATCACTTCACATGAAGGAGATAAACATCTATGTGAAGATTAACCAAACTCAGAAGAGACTTATTTGTAAACTGAAATTTCGTTTATAATGGATGACATAAACCAGAAACATGTAGACATTAGTCATTGAGTCCACCTTCACCCTTCTGATGGTAAATTGTCCAGTACAATTGTAGCACTTTTCAATGTGCATAGATTAGATTAGATGGATTTGGATATTCTAAAGGGTATTCCCAGATAATTATTATAGAAATATTCTTCCAACTCCAGGAATATTTCTGTCTAAGTGACCAGTATTTGTCCTTAGGATCACAGCAACTCCTCCCTAGGATGCTGATGAGTTCTTCCTCTTCAGTTCTCAATTTTCTAAACCCCAGGTAGACAACCACCTTTTTTTTATAACAAAATTACCTCAATCAAGCCAAGGACCGTATAAATTACTACACATACACCATTTCACTTAAGGACCACAGCAACCTTTTGAAATAGGTATGATTTTCATTTTACAAATGATGAAACTGAGGCTCAGAGATTTCCAGTAGTATTAATAATAATATACTACTATTTATAATACTATAAATAACAGTTATATCTTTTTCAGTATCTTGAGTCCAGAGATGGGCTATGTGGTTCATATGCATTATTTCATGCAATCTACACATAACCTACAAAGTGTATCCTGATTTAAAAGATGTCATCTAAATTTTAGAAAAGATGAGTAATTTTATTTATTCATTAAGATAGTAAATCAAGAAACATAGCAGCAGGTATAGAGGAGCAGTGTGCATGATCATTAAAAATGATGGCCTCACTTTTATGTGTGTTGGCTTTGAAATGTGTGAGAGGCAGCCAGGTAGAACTGTCTGGTGGACCTTTGAATTTTACAGTCTGAAGTTACAGCAAGAGATCTGGATAGTGATATAGATTTAGGAATAATGGTCATAATTGAAGTAAGGTGCCAATTTGGCAAACTTTCACCACCCCCCTGCCAAAATATACTGATAGTCTATATTCAAGTCATACTGTACTTACCATTCTTGAAATGTGACCTTTACTTTATTATTCTCCATGTCTTTGCTCATGCTTTTCCTTATTCTGAGATTTCCCTTCCTTTTCATCCCTCCTTGAGGAAAGTTCATCTTTCTTTCCTGGATATATTTCTCATTAACTATAAACAGTTTCTTCCTCTACCAAGTGTACTGATGATTCCTTTTAAAAAACACTTAATTACAGACTGCCTCATGTTTCAGTTGCTAAGATATGTGTTTTTTTTCCTACCCAAGTAACTTGCAAACCCTGTAACGCCACAGCTCTACTTTGTTTTTCTTTATGTCCTAGCATCGTCCCCATCGTAGATGCTCAATACTTGCTGAATTGAATTAGAGAATGTGAACTTTTTCTGACTTTATTTCTAAATTATGAGATTATATTCCACTTGGCCTCTGCAACCTTCTTTGTGTCAAGAATTTAGCCCTCTTACTTACTAACATTGATGCCAGTTGTCTGCACTAATGCTTTTTGAGACTAGGCAACTTTGGAAGGTGATTATAATAATTTAGAGAGTAACTTCCAATTTTAAAAACCTTTTATCATTTTGAGAAGAACACTTTTTTTGTAACTTACATGTAACCAGACTAGATTATTGTTTTAACAAAAATGTGTTTTGTTAAACAAAAATGGATACTATTATGGCAGTTTGTGTACTTGTGTGAGAATATTAACAAAACTTTTTCACTTCTAATGATTTTATTTTGGTTTTAGTGCGTTATATTTTGTTCTGCTTTGTTTTCCCAGTGAATACGGCTTTGCTGAAAAAGTAGTTGAGGGAATTACTGTTTCTGTAAATTCCATTGTCATCCGCATTGGAGCAAAAGCCTTCAATGCATCCTTTGAACTTTCCCAGCTACGGATCTATAGTGTAAATGCGAACTGGGAACATGGAGATTTAAGATTTGCTCGTATTCAGGATCCACAGAGAGGAGAGGTAAAGATTTTTTCCTTTTCTTTCTTTGTTTAAAAAATGTTTTAGTCATTGATTGATATAAAAGTACATTTACAGTGGTGTGTTAGTTTCTGCTTTACAACAAAGTAAATCAGCTATACATATACATATATCCCCATATCTCCTCCCTCGTGGGTCTCCCTCCCACCCTCACTATCCCACCCCTCTAGGTGGTCACAAAGCACCGAGCTGATCTCCCTGTGCTATGCGGCTGCTTCCCACTAGCTATCTATTTTACATTTGGTAGTATACATAAGTCCATACCACTCTCTCCAATAAAGATGTTAAAAAAATTTTTTTTAATAAATAAATTTTTAAAAAGTATATTTAAAATAATTACTTTTTATGGTTGCTTATATTCACATACTACTAGATTTACTTTTGCCCTTTAACTATACTTTTCTCTGTACTTTTAATCATTTAATTATATAATGTGCATATTTTAATGTTTTTACTGTAATATTTCAACTTGCAGAATTAATGAGTCCTATTTTAACTTCTTAGCTTCTCAGAATTGAATTTTAAATATACATAACTAAAATATGTTTTTAAAATTCTTCTTGGTTACATAATTCAAATGTTCTTTGTGCTTTATATTAAAATTAAATTACTTAGAATAAAACTGTTAACAGCTTTACAGATAATGAATATAATTATGAAGATGTGTTACTGAATTTGGAATTCTACAATTAAAAAAAATTAAAGCATAGTGAATAGATCTAGAATGTCATATGAAAATTAGTGAAGAAATACATTTTTATAATAACTTTTCTTTTGTTTTTACAAATCTACATTTTTCTTATTCTATTTTGTGTAAGTGAAGCTAATCTCTATATTCTCTTTAGGTTTTGACCTTTAAGGAAATAAATTGGCAGATGATTCGAATAGAGGCAGATGCTACCCAAAGCTCACATCTTGAAATTATGTGTGCTCCCGTTCGATTAATAACCAACCAATCAAAAATCAGAGTCACACTTAAAAGAAGAGTAAGTCAACAGGGTTACCCTTATGATTTATGTGATAGCTATTAGAGTTGATGGGAAATTTTAAATTATTTTTTAGCTGAAATATTGGCATATTAAAAGTGTAAAATAAAAGGAAATATAGTGCCTCAAGCAATATTTGAAGAAATCTAATGTAATGGTAACATTTTTCAGGTTTCTAAGTTTAATATTTAGATTTTTTTTTTAATGTGACTTTATTCGGAAATAGGGTCTTTTTAAAAAAATTATTTATATAATTTATTTATTTTTGGCTGTGTTGGGTCTTCGTTGCTGTGCGTGGGCTTTCTCCAGTTGCCGCGAGTGGGGGCTACTCTTCGTTGCGGTGCACGGGCTCCCTTATTGCGGTGGCTTCTCTTGTTGCGGAGCATGGGCTCTAGAGCACAGGCTCAATAGTTGTGGTGCACGGGCTTAGTTGCTCCGTGGCATGTGGGATCTTCCCAGACCAGGGCTCGAACCCATGTCCCCTGCATTGGCAGTTTCTTAACCACCGTGCCACCAGGGAAGCCCACAGATTTTTATTTTTGATAAATTGAGTAGGTTTCTCAGTTATCAAAGTTTTATTGAACATTAACTGTTTTATAATTTTACTTCTCCTTATTGAATCTTGCTCAGGAGTGGGTAAACGGTAAAGTCTTCACTATTAGTAACCAAAACGACTAGTTTTAGAAGGTTAAGATATGACTGGTAATTTAGATAAATAGGGACGATAGTTACTTAAGGATGTCAGTATTTGAGAGTCCACTGTGGATTGTGATGAAATTTAATGAGGGGGAATAACGACTTTTGTAAAAACTTGGCTCAATTAAAATCTCAACGATATGTTTTCTAGTACTAGACACAAATCACTGTACTAAATTGAATTTTTCAGAGTATGACAATACAGGTATTCTAAAATGTGAAATATGGTTAAAATAGCATTTCAGTTTTTTATTAAATTTTTTTTAAAGATTTATTTATTTTTGGCTGCATCGGGTCTTAGTTGAGGCATGTGGGATCTTTTGTGTGGCGCACGGGCTTCTCTCTAGTTATGATGTGTGGGTTTTCTCTTCTCTAGTTGTGGCGTGCAGGCTCCAGGGTGCGTGGGCTCTGTATTTGTGGCCTGTGGGTTCCAGAGCACATGGGCTCTGTAGTTTGCGGCACGTGGGCTCTAGGTGACGCGTGCGAGCCCGGTAGTTGTGGTGCATGGGCTTAGTTGCCCCACGCATGTGGGATCTTAGTTCCCCGCCCAGGGATCGAACCAGCGTCCCCTGCATTGTAAGTCAGGTTCTTTACCACTGGAGCACCAGGGAAGTCCCTTTAATTAATTTTAATGCCCCTTTTTCTATTAGAATTACAGTTGACCCTTGAACAACACAGTTTTGAACTGCATAGGTCCACTTATATGTGGATATTTTTCAACAGTAAATACTACAGTACTACATGGTCTGAGGCTGGTTGAATCTGTGGATGTGGAGGAACGTTGGATATGGAGGAAATTTGGATACAGAGGGCCGACTATAAGTTATATGCATTAACCCCGCATTGTTCAAGGGTCAACTGGGGTTGAATTAACATAGGTAATTTTATGATTTATTAGCTATAAATGAAAAATTAAATTATATAAATACTTGTACCTATATAACTTGTTCCTGTTAAAGTACAGGAATCTATCAGTCCTTTTTACCACTGTATCTCCAATACTAGGAGATATTCCTTCCATATTATAGGAACTCAATAAATATTTGGTGAATAAGGAAGGATCCATATTTAAACCATTGAAAAATTTAAAACTTTTAAAAGATACAAGTGCATTATAAGTTTTATTTCTTGGCTTAATTTTATGAATCATTTTTTCCTGACAGTTAAAGGATTGCAATGTCATTGCAACGAAGTTAGTTCTAATGCTGGATGACTTATTATGGGTTTTAACGGATTCCCAGTTGAAGGCTATGGTACAATATGCAAAATCTCTTAGTGAAGCAATAGAAAAATCAACAGACCAAAGGAAGAGTATGGCTCCTGAACCTACACAGGTATGCTATTATATGTTAATAGGAAAAACACTTCAGTTTACATGTAAATGGTTTAAAAATCAGAATGGTTGGTTGTTTTCTTTATGCAAAATAGATTATAATACTTTGAGTCCAAGAATCTTCTTATATATCTTACTATATTAATTTTACCTACATGGTATCTATATGAAAGCATATATTAAATGTATTTCTGTCTATATAGTACTTATCTTGTTTGGAGGTCTGTGCTTGGCATCAGAGTTACTGATAACATAAAAGTATTTTGGTGTTATAAATACTTCCTTTCAGGAAGTTAAAAAAATACAATTTAAAAATTACTAAAGTAAGTGCAAAAGGTGAAAACCTGGGTAATTATAGTCAAGGGAAAGAATGTAAGGATTAATATTAAAATAGGAAACTAAAGCCCTAGGGAATTGCTGAAGTTGAACACAAAACTGTTAGAATTGTCTGATGGCTGGGATGAAAATGGGGGAAGCTATTTATTGATCACTTTCTTAAAATCAGATGCATTACTAGTTTTTTCTTAAAAGAAAGAGGTATTCTAATCTTTCCTAGTAGTAAATTCTGAGAATTTGACATGAAGATTTTTGTAAAAGGGACGTTGAAAATCCCAATGTGTAGCGTCTTTTGATAATTTTATAAGTACGATTGACTTTTTATATCTATCCAATAAAGACTTAAAGGACATTGTGAAATCATACTTCTATGAATTATTTCATTAGAAACAGAGTAATTACATCTTAGATATATAGCTTGTTGGTGATCTGGCTGGTGCATGGGCTTTCCTGTGACTATCAGATTGGCATTGTTTACTGCCTGCCTGCTTTGTCATAAGGTGCAGGGCTACATGCTGTGGATGTAAAAATAAATATTGTCTGATCCTGCCCTCAAGGATCTCAGTGTAATGGGAAATCAAATATAAAACAAATCATTGCAGTTCAACGTATATGCGAGAGTGCAGAATTAAAAATGGGAATGATGAGATTATAGAAGCACAGAGAAGTTTTAATCAACTGCTTGTGGAGTTTGGAAAGGTTTCACAAAGAGGATAATGAAGTTAAGTCTTAAAAATGAGTAGAAGTTTCCAGGTGAGGGAAAGGGTATTTTGGACGAGGAAATAGAATCTGCAAAAGTATGATGGTGTTAAGGAGCATGGTATTTTCTGATAAAAATAAGGGGTTTGGTGTTCCTAGAGCATTATTTTTGAGAGTGAGGTACACATGCCTTGTGAATATATGACAACTTTCTAAGCTTTAAAGAAATTGTTTCACACCTTCCATTTTGAGGCGTACTCTTTCTTAAATTTGGGCTACGTGAGAATGTTCTTGTGTTAAGATGTCTGACTGGTTCTCCCTTTCCATAATTCCTCGTATCCTAGTATCCTACTTTACAAATGAAAGGCATTCTTCTTACTCATCCTCATTCTTACTCTGATGGATTTGTTGGGGTGTGGGGGGTTGGGAAGGGAGGGTTTTGACTCAAAAACCTCTGGAAAATAAGACAGGCAATTTGAAATATTGCTGTCCATGTTGGAAGTGAATGACCCATGACAGACTAACAAATTAAGTGATTCCCACTTCTTTGCTTTCAACACATTTGAAGGAAGTTTAATAAATGTCAGCTGCTAGACTATTAAAAATAATTTTTTACAATAGATCACTTTGTGAATCCTGGCATGTAACTTGAAAGAGTTCAAAGAGTCGTGTCACACTGCTAAAACAAAATTCATTTCATTCTAATCTACTTATTTATGTTAACAAAGTTTCCCAGAGCTTTAAACGATAAAAACAAACAGAGAATTGATGGTGAACCCTGTATCATTCTACCAATAATTAATATTTATCCAATAAGATGTCTTCATAATTCTTCAAGGGAACCTAATTTTAAAAGTTTGATGAACAGAATACTGGACCATAGCGTAGAATAGAGTTTTCCTAGGCAGGTAGCCTGAGTTTAAGCAGAAGTAAGTGGCAACTAGACATGATGAGTATTATATGTTTACTTTTCCTATAGGCATGCAGAAGCCAATGGAAGTTTTAAAATAGGAAACAAAAGTCAAGTATGACATGGTAGTATTATAGAGGGTAGACTGAAGAGTAGGAAGATTGCTATTCTAGGGGAGGAGTGGACTTGGACCTCTGGTAATGGTTTGAAGAAGAAAAAACAAGCCAAATTGGGGAAAGACATCTGAGTCTTTCACCAGTTGAGGATAAAGAAGAGAGAAGAGAACTTTTCAAATAATTGGTAATTCCATTAGTCAATAGAATAAATGCAGAAGGAAGCAGGTTTGATTAAGGGAGGTAAGGCTGAGAAAAGGTAATAATGAGTTCCATTTTGGAGTGGGAAAAATAATTAAAGAAGTACAGGAGATAATATTTTACAATATTACCATCATAGACATAAACACTAGTCTGTTAAGGCTTGCAATAAGGATTTATGTAGCTTAGGATGTCATTAACAGAGATGGTAATTGAAATTAAAGACCAATAGACAAAGTGTTGATGTTACTGTAGCTCTTACTTGTGCAATATGTAGATATGTTTATATAAAATAGAATGTAGATTAGGAAGCTAGATAAAGATACAGATTAGGAAACTAGAAACAAGGACAAAATTCTGTAATCCTACCACCATAACAAAACCAGTGTTATCATTTTGAGGTATTTCCTTACAGATTTTTTGCCTAAGCATCTGCATTTTTCCCTAGTTTTAGTAAGGATGTAGTAGCAAATGGCTATAGTTTTCTTCCATGTCATTAGTATTTGTAATTAGTATTTTTTGTCATGCCATAATATTTTATAGTAGATGTACTTAACCATTCACATTACTGTGGAGCTTCTTTCTTGGGTAGTAGTTGTCACGTCACTACTTTAGTTATCATACAGAATGTCCTGATCACTTGAGGTACCAAGAGAGTGCATTACAGAGTGAAATAGGTGACAGTTTTCCTTTGCTCAACTTTATAACTTGAGAGCCTTACAAACTTGAAAATTAAGAGTTTTTTAAGATTATTCATGAGGCAAAAGAATTTATAGTGACCCACTTTTCCCCCCACAATTGTCATCCAAAAACCTAAATCTACCTCAGAATGAAGAAAAGTGTTTGTAGGGAGATTAATGCTTATGTTTTTATTTGTATCAGTATTTGTCTTGATGAAAAAGAGGATACATGATTAAAGAAATACAGGAGAGTGTTTTCTTTCAAAACAGTACCATCATAGACATAAATAATAGTCTGTAAGGCTTTGAAAGTAGATGGGGGAAAACGTAAGAAAAAGTGATTTTTCTGATAGAAATCAGTTTAACAGTTAATTAGTAAAAAAGCTTACTTGAGCCCCTAGAATTTAAGCCTTCACAACTATATTTCATCTTTGCTTTTCTTTAAATAGTGTGGGCCCCAATCATTTTCATTGAGAGATTCTCATTTACTGAGTACACTTTGAAATTCTTTTACAGTATGACCATAGTTTTTACTATTAAGAATATGTATATTGTATACAAGCTATATGTATATAGTACTTTAATTTTCTGTAAATAACTATACTTTTAATGAACTGTTCTTAATCAGAAAAATTTTTAATATTTTTAATAATAAATCTGGTCTTCATTTTGTTAATTGTTAACCAGAGTTTCATGTATAGTTCTATGGCTAACATGTACATATCATCTCACAGTATTCTTGTGTATGCAGAGTTATTTTAGGCTGTTGGAGGTTCACAGATGTCTTTATACTTCAACAGTATTCTGTTTTTTCTCTTTGGGGAGAAAAGAATGTGAACTCACAATCCGTTATAAATCTCTTCTGCTTTCTGGCTTCTTCAGATATCCAAGTTCAGAGGACATACCACACCTCTTAAGAGGCATGAGAGCACGTACAGTACTAAATAATATCACAAGTGCTTTTACAAAGTAATGATTTATTTCTACAGGACATAAAATAGTGTATATAGCTGATCACATTTGTTTTCTTTTTCAATATATAAAACTAATAATATTTAAATAAGCTGCCTTTAATAGTTAAAAATATATTTTCTAAAACAGGAAGGGCTATAAATATATAAATATAGCTATTCAGGTATTTACTAAAATGTATTGGGTTCATATTCAAATTATTTACATTTCTCCAGTTTTTAGGCTTTAGTTTTATTCCTACATAATTCAGAAAACATTTTAGGAAACTGAGTTACTGATACAAAAGAAAATGTATTTGCTTATTTTTTATGACTTTATTACTAAAAATATTTCAGTTTTTTTGAGTGGGGAATGTCAAATATTTAACTTGCAGTGCTAAGGCAGTTTTGAATCTTTTAGAGCTCTACAGTAGCCCCATCTACCCAGCAAGTGAAGACACCACAGACTTCAAATGCTCCTGATCTAAATGATGCAATTGTGAAACTATTCAATGACTTTGATGTTAAAGAAACCTCCCATCACTTAGTGATTTCTCATCTAGATCTACACATATGTGATGATATTCATGCTAAAGAAAAAGGTAATAAATAATAAAAGCTGCTGTTTGAAACTATTTTTGGTTTTTCTAGAACTTACTACACATCTGGATTGTTTATCGTATGCAATATATAGTCTGTACTCTTAAGATAACTAGTCATAATTTTATCATTCATTGAGGTATGTAGGTGAAAGGTGTAATTTTAAGCATTGTATATTGGTATAAAATTTTATTTTGCTTTAATAGTACCTCAACATAATTAATTGTTAGCTGTCAATGCTAATGGTAAAATTCGTTTTTTTTTCACGACTGACATCCTTAGAGGTTGATGAAAAATTAGACTAGCCTTTGAATTAACTTTTTCATAATTTTGAAATTGTCTGTAAATTAAATTTTAGTCCACACTCAATTCATAATTATTTGCACGTGTATTTTCACTCGATCTTAGACAAAAGGCCGAAAAGCGATGCACATGCATTTTCAGCATGATGGTTTATCTACATTTTTCTGACCCTATGTGCATATAAACACAACTATGTGGCTGTTTAACATTTCTTGTGTCTCCTTACTCCAGATCCTCCCTAAATTTGGTCAGGAAGCTAAATCCCAGTTAGGAAGGTTTTTTCTTTCCTTTTAGCTTTTGCTTCTCTTATTTTTCCCTATTTAGTAAACACAGGTAATGGGGTTAGCAGGGAGCTGCTCTTGGTCATTTTGAAAATCTGTGGTTCCACACTCTAGGTGCTGGGCATTTCTGTTTCTCCTCCAGAGAGTGTCTCTGGCCCATAAGCGTTGGAAGGACTCGTCAGGTAGTCCTGCCTCTAGGACAGTGTTTCTCACACCTTGGTGAGCATGAGAATCAAGCTGAGAATCTTTTTTCAATGGAGACATCCAACCTGGGGCCTCAGACCTGAATCAGAATCTATGTCTATGAGAGTTGTTGCTCTGAATTTTTAAAGCTGAGAGAGTGAATATTGAGACCAACCCCTGTAACTTATGTTGCTCCTATACTTAGCAATGGAAGTTACCTTGCCTTCTCAGAAAGGGCAGCCAGATATCAGCTACCAGATAAAAGGGTGGAGCAGCAAAGGTAAGGAAGTTTTGGAGTTTGGAGAGAGATTTGCTGTCTTTTGTTTGTCTACCTTTGTCATTTGGCTTGTAGTTGGCATCTTCTGCTTTAGTGATTTGAAAGGAAAATCCAAAAAGTTAAAACAAACCAAAATAACAAAATGAGGGGTCAAGGTTAAGTGATCAGCAAAAACCCAGAAAACTGTTTTCTCAGCTCTTTTACATTCCTCCCTCTATATTCCCTCATAGAATAAGCTAAATGATGTTATTTAAGGAGAAAACCCCTCCACCAAAATAGCTTCCTCATCTTAAAGATCTATAATCAGTTCTCTGCTATTCTAAAATCCAGAAGGGTCTGAAATGCTTTTTCATAAGTTTGTAAAGAATTCATTTGCTGGCAAAACTTCATCTAAATGAGCACGTTGCTATTTATCATCTTTCTTATACCCGCTTAGTGTAAATACTTGAGTTTTGCTGCAGAATTACTATCTTTTGTTACTTAGTGCTGCCTCAGAACCTGCTGGCAGTTCATATATGTATGTATACACAGGTATACATACTTTAATAAGATCTAAAACAGTTCTGAATTCTGAAACATTTGGCTCCAAGGGTTTTAAATAAGGGATTGTAGATCTGTACTAGAAATTCTGCCGGTTGAGATAAATTGCAGTTAACAAATTAATATAGAGAGTGTGTACATAGCTCTATACTAATTTGTATTTGATTTGTCTATGCTGTTTTAATGTTTGAGTTCTATGTTGGAGTTACACTGACTTTTCATCTACTTTGGATTTCTCTTTTACCTTTTTTTATTTTTATTTTTTCTTCTAGTTTTATTGAGGTATAATTGACATACAGCACTGTATAAGTTTAAGGCATACAGCATAATGATTTGACTTACATACATCATGAAATGATTATCACAGTAAGTTTAGTGACCATCATCATTTCATATAGATACAAAATTAAAGAAATTAAATTTTCCTTGTGATGAGAACTCTTAGGATTTATTCTCTTAACTTTCATGTACAACATACGGCAGTGTTAATTACATTTATCATGTTGTACATTATATTCCTAGTACTTATTTATCTTATAACTGAAAGTTTGTACCTTTTGACTGCCTTCATCGCATTCTCCCTTCCCCCACCCCTTGCCTCTTGTAACAACAAATCTGATCTCTTTTTCTATGAGTTTGTTTGCTTTTGAAGTTTAGTTGACCTACAGCACTATGTTAGTTCCTATTACACAACATAGTGATTCATTATTTCTATACATTTCAAAATGATCACCGTGATAAGTCTAGTTATGATCTGTCCCCGTACAAAGATACTATGTAATTATTGACTATATTCCCCACACTGTACATTTCATACCCATGACTCATTTATTTCACAACTGGAAGTTTGTACCACTTAATCTCCCTCACCTATTTTTCTTCTTCCCCTATCCCCCTGCCCTCTGGCAATCACCTATTGACAAATACTGTATGATTTCACTTATATGTGGAATCTAAAAAACAAAATAAATGAACAGACATAACAAAACAGAAACAGTTTTAGATACTTCCAATCTTTTTTTTTTTTTTTCTTGGAGCATCATTTATTTTCATTTAAAACATGATTTTTGTATTAAAATATAGTAGTATAGTTTACAGAATTCAAGAACATTTACAAAAGAAAGCATGAAATTTCAAAGGCATTTGTCACTAGTACCAGAGAACCAGGGTTCTCATACTTCTGCCATTCTTGGGTATTTTACTGGCAGAGTCTGAGCAGCATAATGAGATTTCTGGCAACTCCAAATCATTGCAACTTCTATCCCCTGTGCCTTCAGTTGCTCCTGAATCTCTTCTCAGAAGTTTTATAAGCATAAGCGTATTTGTCCAAAGCACAAGTAAATTTAATTAAGATTATGTCCACCAAAATCAAGCAACTCTTCATTTGAAATATTATTTTTTTAAATTATCCCCAATTAAAGCACTATTTCAGCATACTATGCTGGTTAGTGACACATGTCTGAAGGCAGATTGTCTGGACTCTCTACCATGCAACAGCTGTGTGACCTTGAATGAGTAACTTAACCTCTATGTTCTTCAATTTCATTGGCCCTTCATAAGATTGTTACAAGATTTAAATGGGTCAGCATTTGTAAAGCATCTAGAAAATTACTTGGAATATAATAAGTGGTACAAACCTTGTTGTACAGAGCCCTAAAGTTTTATTTTTCTACAGCTTTATTTTCAGGTAGAAGGAATATGGCTATCCATATAAGGAGTTTCATAACCTCATCTTGAGGTGATAACCTTGGGTGGAATATATCTATCGGTCAACTTTCTAGTGATCCAACCTTTAGTATCATTAGAAGGGAAGGCAAAGTGCCAAAAAAGAGAACTTCTAACCCTAAAGAGCTGTTTAAGGGTGTTTTGACATCCCAAAAAGCAATAGAAAGACTAGGACAAATGGAAGCCCTGCCAAATAGCATTTATTTCAAAAATGTGAGAGACTTGATCTCTAAATTCTATTTTGAAGAATCACATTTTAAACCAAGGGGCAAACATTAATGCCACATTCTATTCAGTGGCATTTAAAGAAGACCAACTACATTTACTTAAGGGTGTTTTGGGGAGGTTGTTTTATTTTTTGTCTGATAGATTCTAAAAGCATAGATTCTATTCCAAATACCATATCTAAGAAATTATCTAAGCTTCTGCCCAACTAGATGACAGAAGCTTATTCTAAGAGTGAGGATCCATGCTTTTGCTCTATTATAATATACCCATAATTAAATGGCAGTAAAAAACTAGCAATCTTAAGTTTTTCTGATAAGCCTGGCTTAGTAATTCTCAAGCTTTTTAGTCTCAGGACCACTTTACACTCTCAAAAACTATTAAGAACCTCAAGAGGTTTTTTTACGTGGATTATATCAATAAATATTTACAGAATTAGAACATTTGAAATGGAAAAAAAAATTTTTTTTTTTGGATACTTCCAATCTTAACATAGCTCTGTGACTTTAGAAAACTTACCTAACCTAGTAGATTCAATTGCTTCTTCAACAAGAGGCAGGATGATATAAGGCAGTGGTTAGGATTTCCTGGTTTCAAAACCAGCCCTACACTAACTGATTGTATGACCTTGGCCTATTTGCTTAATTTTCTTATCTAGAAAATAGGCATAATATTAATGGTATCTATTTCATCGGGTTGCCATGAAGAGCAAATGAATAAGTACACTTTAAAAATTTTAAACAATGTTTGGCGTATGGTAAATATATGCCAAATATATATGTAAATATAAAAGTTCTGCTATTCTTGTATCCTCACCTTTTAGCTTAGTACCTTGCAGGGGATAGGGGCTCAATAAATACTTACTAGGTTGAATTGCATTTCTTTCTTTTTCCAAAAAATATTTATTTATTTATTTATTGTCTGCATTGGGACTTAGTGTGGCACGTAGGATCTTTCGTTGTGGTACACAGGCTTCTCTCTAGTTGGGGTGCACAGGCTTCTCTCTAGTTGTGGCACGCAGGCTCCAGAGCGCATGGGCTCTGTAGTTGTGGCACTCAGGCTCCCTAGTTGTGGCATGAGGGCTTATAGTTGCCCTGTGACATGTGGAAACCTAGTTCCCGGACCAGGGATTGAACCAGTGTCCCCTGCATTGCAAGGCAGATTCTTAACCACTGGACCACCAGGGAAATCCCTGAATTGCATTTCTTAAAATCCTTATTGTATTAACCTCGGTAACAGAGAGACAGTTATCACTGCTTGGACTGCAGGTATGGTAAATGAAATGTTTCTTATATTTGCTTAATACTTCTTTCTCTGTCTCTCTTTCAATTTCATCTTTTTCCTTTCCCAGAGTCAAACAGACGTATTACTGGAGGGGCTATGCAACTGTCTTTTACACAGCTAACTATAGATTATTATCCTTATCACAAAGCAGGTTTGTATAACAGTTTATTTAAAAGATGTAAATCTTGCTTTTAAATTATATAGCCAATTTATTTTGTTTTGTTGTTATTTTATTATTTTGTTTTAATTTTTTAAGGAGAAAAGAGATCAAGGCATTTATTATTTCCCCCCCGCCCGGCAGTATCTTACCAAGAAAATGTAATTGCCATGGAAGATATTCATGAATCTTATATTAAGGTTTATGTAGATGATTAGTAAATATAATTGTTAGAAATTGAAAATATTGTAAACTGATTTAAAACTTAAAAAAATTAGAAGATAGAAGACATATTTGTGCTATTTTGTTAATTATGACAAAAGCAAGTTATTAATGTTTTGAATTTTTTAATTATATATATTCAAAAATCAAAAAAGAAAATAAAGCAAAAGGATAACAGTGATTTTAGTTAAATTGTAGGATTCCAGGAACTTTTTTTAAAAAACTTTTTTGTATTTTCTAAATTTCATCAATAGATAAGAGTTAATAGGTTCTTTAATAATCACATATTGATAGGCACTTTCCCCCCCAAATAATAAAAACAAAAATATGTATGTTTATGGCCAAATTAAGTAATTTGACCTTATACTCATCTCTGCATTTTGGTGATATGTGGCTTTTTATTTTTTAATTCATACAAATAAGAAAAAACAAATAACTATAATGAGTTTTCTAGAACTTTTAAAATATGATAAAATTTTTCTCTTCACAAATTTCAGTTTCTCAGTGTTTGTCATTTCTGTGTCAGTACCTGGTAGAATTTAAAGGTTGTACTATTTGTTTAGAGTTTTGTTTGAAGGGCTTTGTCTTACAGTTTGACCTCCTGATTCATAAGTGACTTACATATACTGAAAATAATTTTTACCATAGAAATCATTCCTATTTAGAAGGTAAAACTTTTAGTCATAAAGTAGGTTTTATTTTCTTAACCCTTTTATGTAGATCCTACTTTTCTTAATTGCTACAGATAAACCTAATAATCCTGATTTAAAATTTTTCCTCCAAAAATCCTATATGTGATATATATACACATATACATACATATATATATGTGTGTGTATACATACATACATATATATATATGGCTGCATTTACTCACTTTACAACAAATCTCTGATGAAGAGACTTTTTCCTATATGGTATTTACTGGGATTCTATTCAATGGAGGCATGCCAGGGGTTGAGCATTCAGTGAAGGGTGACCAGCATTGCTGCTTCTTATTGAAACTTTGAGTGATGTTCTACCTCAGATAGGTTCTAGACAGAAACCCTCCCAGGTTATTTGCTTTTGACACTCTTTCCCTCTATTCTAAATGTTTTACTCATATTTTCTAGGAAGATTAATGTCTGTAGTAGGTGAAAGCTTCAAATTTATTAGAAGGTTAAAGAATCCCTTGAGAAAATGAATATTTATCATTAGAAGCTCTGCTATAATTGAATAAATGAAAAATGTGCATTTTTCAGTGAAATACTTGTTATTCATTTTACAGGAGATAGTTGTAATCATTGGATGTATTTTAGTGATGCAACGAAAATAAAAAATGGTTGGGCCAACGAGTTGTTACATGAATTTGAGTGCAACGTTGAAATGCTTAAACAGGCTGTAAAGGATCATGATGTAGGTTCACCTCCTAAATCCCCAACACATGCCTCTCCCCAGCACACACAAACAGGTATTTTACCTCTAACAACATTATGTCATTCCCCTGATATTAATTGGGTGTGTGTATGTGTGTGAGTGTGTGTGTATGTTCACCATATGGTATTTTCTGTAAATAAATATGGTGTTTAATTAATGTCTAAAAAGCCTGTACCTCATTCGGATCATAGGCCTATAGATCAAAGCACTTTTTAATTTAATATGACTAATAAAAGTAATACCCATGTAGAATATTTCAGACTCTTAAATGACAGGTAGATTTCTCTTTTTAACAAGAATTCCACCCAAAAGTTATTGTATGAGAGTTTCTTCAATGTGATATGATTCCCATTTAAAGAATAATTATCACAAAATAAAAGAGTAATCATCATAATAACTTATGTTCTTATATCAGTTTATATATAAAGTATTTCCACATATGTTACCTTGTTTGAGAAATTAGGGTTCATCTATATTTCTAGTAGCTGTCTTAGTAATAAAAGAGTGACTGGTAAAAATAATTTTACTATAAATTAAAAGGAATTTTTGTTTCCCACAGAGAAAGACTCAACTCTGAAAGGGACTTCCAAAACACCTACAGTGTTACCTCAACAATCCAAAGTTAAGTTAATGTCTAGTTCTGTTGTGGTTAGACTTGCAGATTTCAATATATATCAGGTATGTTTTATTTCTTAAATCTTCTGATAAACACCTTTAGTATCTCCTGCAAACAACTCTTATAAACCAGTGCCACCATTTTATTTAAAAACATCTTGACTAGTATTGTGAAATGGCTAAAATAGAAGAGAAAATACCAGTTCATTAATTTTCACTTATATGGTTACCCAGAATTAGGCAAACTGTGAGGTTAAGGGCACAGTTTGCCTGACTGCCAAGTCTGCACAAGACTTCTGGCACCAACTGTAGTTTCTGGGGTTTCCCTAAACTACCCTCAGATTTGAGAATTTACTAGAAAAACTCAAAGAACTTGCTGAAATCAGTTATACTCAGAGTCACATTTATTACAAGGCAGGAATACGAATTAGAACCAGCCATAGGAAGAGAGCACAGAGTGGAGTTTCAAAGGCTGCAAATTCAGAATTTCCTTGTCCCTAGGAAACATTAGCCTCCCAGAATGAACATGTAACAATATGTATGAAATATTGCCCATGTAGTTGAACTCAGTCTCTACAGGTGGTCTTAAACACTACTAAGACTATCAAGTGTGGTCAGTCCCATTCTGAGTTATCTTGTGAGCATAAACTATCAGTTGTGGTCTCAGGGGTCTACGATGAATGGGAAATTCCAAGACTTTAGAATTACCTCCCAGGACTTTCCCAGCGGTCCAGTGATTAAGACTCTGCCTTCCATTTCAGGGGGCGTGGGTTTGATCCCTGGTCGGGGAACTAAGATCCCACTTGCCATGCAATGCGGCCAAAAAAAAATTTAAGAAGAAAACATGAAAAAAAAAAAAGAATTACCTCCCAAGAGTAGGGACAAAGGCCAGACCTCTCTTTGTAGGCCAGATTCCTTATTTCACAAAGGTCTTAGTGGAATGAACTAGAATACGATATTTGCTTAATTAACTACTAAGTATTGACTATACTGTGAACATAATTTTATAGCTAAGAACTCTGTCCTATTTATACTAACATTCTTATTCAGGCTATAATCGGTACAACATGGTCTAACATCACAATCCTTGAGACCAACACGGTAAAAATATGACCCTTTTTTTTTTTTTTAAATAAAGGATTTCAAGTATGTATTATCATTTGTGAATTGTGTGTATATTTTGGTAAGTCTGTGTCTTTGAGACTTAGTTTTATCTGGAAAGGTTTCATTTTACTCAGTAGTTTTCAACTAGGACCAGTTTTGCCCTCCAGAGGACATTTGGCAATGTCTGAGGACAATTTTTGTTGTCACAGCTGGAGGGGGTTGCTGCTGACATCTAGTGGGTAGAGATCAGTGTTGCTGCTGAACATTCTACAGTGCACTGGACAGCCCCCATAACAAAGTTATCTGGCCCCAAATATCAATAGTGCCACTTCTGAGATACCCTGATTTAAGAGTTATTTTCTTATTGTGCAATTGCTTCTTTCTTTATGTTCTCTATATAATGCATTATATTTGAATAAATTCATATGGAAATGGGGAAGGGGAATCACCCATAATCCCATATGATTGAGAATGAAATACAATAAAGAAATCCCACATACACGAATACATCAGAACAAAACAAACAAAAGTAACTGGAAGAAAATAAGATAGTATGTTCACCCCAATTTGAATAACTTTTTAACTATTAAAAGAAAAAGGAAAAAAGCTATTGTCTACTATATAAAATAACTTGACACTCTGGAGTTGAAAAGAATTTGTTTCCATGTATGCAGAGAAAAGCTTCTTATTAGACAATGTAAGGAACTGACTTAAATTTATGAAGACTGTACAAATAATCAAAGGTTTGATTAACAATTTATACAAGGGGAAACAAGTAAAACATTGAAGAGTCATTCCACTTCACATGAGAAATATACATGTTTGTTGAATGAATGAAAAAAAATAACCTTGAGATATATCCCTGGGTCTGCTAAACAAGCATAAATAAATGAAACTGATAAAATGCTATTGGTTGAACTTTGGAGAAATTAGTATACAAGTTTTTGATGTGATTATAAATTAGCTGTTTTGGGCAGAGAGTGAAAAATGTGTAACATGAATCTTAAAACTAATAGTCTTTTTGGAAAAATAATTTAAGAGCTTAAACTATTTGACAGGAGCATTTATAGTGTACTGTTATTTTTAAATTAATTTTTATTGTGGTAAAATATACATGACATAACATTTATCATTTTAACCATTTTTAAGTGTACAGTTCATTGGCATTAAGTATATTCACATTGTTGTACAACCATCACCACTGTCTGTCTCTGTAATTTTTCTGTTATTCTAAACTAACATTCTGTATATAATTATTTTTCATAATAATGAATTATGGTAAAGAACTATTATAAAGTACATAGTTGGGAAGCAGTCTAGTCTTGAGGACTTGTATCTGTGTCCTGACTCTGCCACTTAACTTATTTGTATTGTCTTACAGAAATATTCTGTCTGTTATTGTAAGGCTCAAAGTAGTAAGTTTGCAAACAAAATTGTACAGAGTTGACTTTGTAATAAGAATCCAAAGAGGTTATAGTTTTATGAATAAGTTAATTGGTATTATTTTAAAATAATTTAATATGAAATGAAATATATGATAAAGATTACATTGGCAATTAACTAATTAATTATTGGAAGTAGTTTTAAGAGTTTGAAGTATTGTCCATGTTGCATAAATTCTTTGGAAAGGGCTTTGTTTAGTGTTACTTCAATAAAATTAATTATTTTTTCAGGTCTCTACAGCAGAACAATGTCGTTCTTCCCCCAAAAGTATGATTTCTTGCAATAAAAAATCCCTGTATCTTCCACAAGAAATGTCAGCTGTCTATATAGAATTCACAGAATATTACTATCCAGATGGAAAGGATTTTCCAAGTAAGAATTTCCTTTTTTGTTATTGTTTGTCCATTACTTGGGAAGTTGATTTTTTCTTGCTAAAGTTTTCAAGTATTATAGATGTGAAAAAAGAAAAAAGTCCATTGTTCTTTGCCCTTGTAATCATTGTGTTTAGTATATAACTCTAGTATAGCATTTTTACTTACTTATTATTTGTTCATATGTTCTTTTCCCTTACTAGCTTGTAGCATCCTTGATATCAGGAACCATGTAGTATTCATGCTTCATTTTATCCCTGAGGTTTGACTCATTTTTGTTCTTAGTAGCTGTTGTTAAATGAAAGAATGAATGAAAGTTAGGTTATTGTAGAATAAGGTCATTTTTTTTTTCTTTAGTAAAACTTCATTTATATTTCAGCTACATAAAACTCTATTTCATTAAAAAATGAATAGTGAAGTTAGCCTTTTAGTTATAGAGAATTTGGGAGGCTAGGTTTTGATACCCAAATGTGTACCTTGGACAACTTTTGGCACTGTCTTTTGTTAGAAACATTGAATTACATGAATTTTTATTTGTAAGCTACTTTATGATTATACGTTTGTATTCTTTGCTATTGTCTCAGTTCATCTAATTCTTCAAACTAAAATTTACCTTTGTTTATGTGGTACCTTTTTCATTATTTTGGTTGAAAATTATAGTTGAGAAAAAGTGTTTAAACGAAATAGGTTATGTTATTTGAGGAAAAAAAATTTTTTTAAGTAGAACTCCAGATTCTTTGACCTACTTAGCTCGTTTGTTTAATAGTCACTTAATATAGGTTTTTAGTTTCAAAGGGAATTTCTGATGCTCATGCCTTTGTTGTTAAATTAAAAAAAAGATATCCTTTGGAGAAAGAAATTACTTTGGAGAAAGAGATGTCAAACTATTTTATCATTTTAATCCTCATTTGTAATGACCTTTTAGTATCTAATCTCCTCACCATCTTCATGCTTTTCAGTATTCTTTTGTGTATTTCAAATTTGTTTTCTCTTCTACCTCCTTGACTGAAACAGTGAGAAAATTAAGATAGGTTAAGGCATTTGCTCAGCACCTTATGAAGAATAAAATGGCCCAGCTGAAACTCAAGTATAGGTCTTCTAAATCAAAATTCTTCCTACCCTTTCCCCCCAACTATATTTCACCGCCTCCCCAGGTTATTCACAACTATTTACCTATAATTGGATAATCCCATTGTTTCCAACACCCGCCCACCAAATTGTTTTCCTTAAATAATGTCTCATTCATTGAACTAGTAACTTTTCTTCAGACTAAAGCCTATAGTTTCCAGGATTTCAGACTTCTAATCTAGGTTTATTTCTATCAGTTTTGTTAACATGCACCAAGGGAATTATAATCCCATTCTATAATCTATATGATTTTTTCTCATAAAAATATAAAACTCCTTCCCAGCAATTTAAATCTTAGCCACCTAGGAGTGAAATTGGTTGCTTACGTTTAACTGTTTTCAACTTTTTATTATGGAAAATTTCAAACAGATATAAAAGTAAAGAACATAGTATACTGAATCCCTGTGTATAGGGATCCATTTTCAGTTCTCACATTTCGTCTTTCTGTTAAGCAATCCAACTTTAAAAATATATAACCTTAAAAAAAAAATATATATATATATAACCTTTTTTTATAATTGTAAATGTAACATACATTCATTATATTAAAAAAAAAAGAGAAAATGGCCAAAAATTTAAAAAATGCCTGTGAGCCTACAACTTAGAGACAACTTCTACTAACATAAGTGTATCAGTTTGCTACGGCTGCCATAATAAAATACCACAGACTAGGTGGTTTAAACAACAAATTTATTTCCTCACAGTTTTGGAGGCTAGAAGTTCTAGGTCAGAGTGTTGACAGGGTTGTTTCCTCAGAGACCTCTTTCGTTGGCTTGTAGATGGCTGTCTTCTCACATGGTCTTTCCTCTGTGTGTGTCCATTTTTTAAGCTCTTCTTATGGCACCTGTCATATTGGACTAGAGCCCACCCATATTAACTCATTTTTACCATAATTGCCTCTTTAAAAGCCCTATCTCCAAATACAGCTAAGTCTGAGGTATTAGGGGTTAGAACTTCAGCATATCAATTTTGAGGGGATGCATTTCAGACCATAACAATAAGTATAGTGTTGTTAGTTCTGTTTTTAATGTATGCATTTCTTTAACATATTTGATTTACATCCTGTCCTTTTCCCTTAATGATCCCAGTTTCTACAAGTTCATTTTAAATATCTTTAATAGCTATGTACTAATCTATTTCATAAGTAGACCCCTGTTAGAAACTGCAGGTAGATCTTTCTACTGCTTAGTGTAGCAGGTTTCTTCCTCTATCCCAGATATGCAGTCAGGGTTCTTCTATCCTGGACTACATTTGCTCTCTAGTTCTCTCTGTGGCTGCCATCATCACTCAATCTATATTTGAGATTCCCTCCACTTTCTTCCCTTGACATGATCGCTTCAGCAACCCACTTCCTTACTATCCTCAGAGAAAAGCACCTCCACATCCCAATAAGATGTTTCTGTTTATATATATAAATGTAAATATATATATTTAAATTTATTTATTTATTTTTGGCTGCATTGGGTCTTCATTGCTGTGCGCGGGCTTTCTTTAGCGGCTACTCTTTAGATGGGGTTACTCTTTGTTGCAGTGTGAGGGCTTCTTATTGCGTTGGCTTCTCTTGTTGCAGAGCACGGGCTCTAGGTGCGTGGCCTTCAGTAGTTGCGGCACACGGGCTCAGTAGTTGTGGCTCGCCGACTCTAGAGAGCCACCAGGGAAGTCCCAAGAAGGTAAAGTTTTTGAAGGTTGCTTCTTGCTGACTGTAACAATAGGAAAAGAAATCAAAACAATACCTCTTGTTTATACAGTGAGTTTTAGATTAAACTGTATACATTATTTTTTTTTTTTCGGTATGTGGGCCTCTCACTGTTGTGGCCTCTCCCGTTGCGGAGCACAGGCTCTGGACGCGCAGGCTCAGCGGCCATGGCTCACAGGCCCAGCCGCTCCGCAACATGTGGGATCTTCCCGGACCGGGGCATGAACCCGTGTCCCTTGCATCGGCAGGCGGACTCTCAACCACTGCTCCACCAGAGAAGCCTTGCATACTTTTTCTTTAACATCTTTATTGGAGTACAATTGCCTTACAATGGTGTGTTAGTTTCTACTGCATAACAAAGTGAATCAGCTATACATATACATATATCCCTATATCTCCTCCCTCTTGCATCTCCCTCCCACCTTTCCTATCCCACCCCTCTAGGTGGTCACAGAGCACTGAGCTGATCTCCCTGTGCTATGCGGCTGCTTCCCACTAGCAGTCTATTTTACATTTGGTAGTGTATATATGTCCATGCCACTCTCTCACTTCATCCCAGCTTACCCTTCCCCCTCCCTGTGTCCTCAAGTCCATTCTCTACATCTGCATCTTTATTCCTGTCCTGCCCCTAGGTTCTTCAGAATCTTTTTTTTCTTTAGATTCCATATATACGTGTAAGCATATGGTATTTCTTTTTCTCTTTCTGACTTATTTCACTCTGCATGACAGACTCTAGGTCCATCCACCTCACTATAGATAACTCAATTTCATTTCTTTTTATGGCTGAGTAATATTCCATTGTATATATGTGCCACATCTTCTTTAGCCATTCATCTATCGAAGGACCAATCCAAGATAGGTTGCTTCCATGCCCTGACTATTGTAAATAGAGCTGCAGTGAACATTGCGGTACATGACCCTTTTTGAATTATGGTTTTCTCAGGGTATATGCCGAGTAGTGGGATTGCTGGGTCATATGGTAGTTCTAGTTTTAGTTTTTTAAGGAATCTCCATACTGTTCTCCAAAGTGGCTGTATCAATTTACATTCCCACCAGCAGTGCCAGAGGGTTCCCGTTTCTCAACACCCTCTCCAGCATTTATTATTTGTAGATTTTTTGATGATGGCCATTCTGACTGGTGTGAGGTGATACCTCATTGTAGTTTTGATTTCCATTTCTCTAATGATTAGTGATGTTGAACATCCTTTCATGTGTTTGTTTGCAATCTGTATATCTTCTTTAGAGAAATGTCTGTTTAGGTCTTCTGCACATTTTTGAATTGGGCTGTTTGTTTTTTTGATATTGAGCTTCATGAGCTGCTTGTAAATTTTGGAGATTAGTCCTTTGTCTGTTGCTTCATTTACAATTTTCTCTCCCATTCTGAGGGTTGTCTTTTCATCTTGTTTATGTTTTCCTTTGCTCTGCAAAAGCTTTTAAGTTTCATTAGGTCCCATTTGTTTATTTTTGTTTTTATTTCCATTCCTCTAGGAGGTGTGTCAAAAAGGATCTTGCTGTGATTTATGTCATAGAGTGTTCTGCCTATGTTTTCCTCTAAGAGTTTTATAGTGTCTGGCCTTACATTTAGCTCTTTAATCCATTTTGAGTTTATTTTTGGGTATGGTGTTAGGGAGTGTTCTAATTTCATTCTTTTACATGTAGCTGTCCAGTTGTCCCAGCACCACTTAGTGAAGAGGTTGTCTTTTCTCCATTGTATACTCTTGCCTCCTTTATCAAAAATAAGGTGACCATAGGTGTGTGGGTTTATCTCTGGGCTTCCTATCCTGTTCTATTGATCTGTATTTCTGTTTTTGTGCCAGTACTGTCTTGATGATTGTAGCTTTGTAGTATAGTCTGAAGTCAGGGAGCCGGATTCCTCCAGCTCCATTTTTCGTTCTCAAGATTGCTTTGTCTATTCGGGGTCTTTTGTGTTTCCATATAAATTGTGACATTTTTTGTTCTAGTTCTGTGAAAAATGCCCTTGGTAGTTTGATACGGATTGCATTGAATCTGTAGATTGCTTTGGGTAGTAGAGTCATTTTCACAGTGTTGATTCTTCCAATCCAAGAACATGGTATATATCTCCATCTGTTTGTGTCATCTTTAATTTCTTTCATCAGTGTCTTATAGTTGTCTGCATACAGGTCTTTTGTCACCTTAGGTAGTTTTATTCCTAGGTATTTTATTCTTTTTTTTGCCGTGGTAAATGGGAGTGTTTCCTTAATTTCTTTTTCAGTTTTTTCATCATTAGTGTATAGGAATGCAAGAGATTTCTGTGCATTAATTTTGTATCCTGCTACTAACCAAACTCATTGATTAGCTCTAGTAGTTTTCTGGTAGCATCTTTAGGATTCTCTATGTATAGTATCATGTCATCTGCAGACAGTGATAGCTTTACTTCTTCTTTTCTGATTTGGATTCCTTTTATTTCTTTTTCTTCTCTGATTGCTGTGGCTAAAACTTCCAAAACTATATTAAATTGCTTTAGGTGTAAGTTTAGGTTGTTTATTTGAAACATTTCTTATTTCTTGAGTTAGGTTTGTATTGCTATAAACTTCCCTCTTAGAACTGTTTTTGCTGTATGTCATAGGTTTTGGGTTGTCGTGTTTTCATTGTCATTTGTTTCAAGGTATTTTTTGATTTTGTCTTCGATGTCTTCAGTGACCTCTTGGTTATTTAGTAGTGTGTTGTTCAACCTCCATGTGTTTGTATTTTTGCAGATATTTTCTGTAATTAATATCTAGTCTCATAGCGTTGTGGTCAGGAAAGATACTTGATAGGATTTCAATTTTCTTAAATTTATGAAGGCTGGATTTGTGACCCAAGATATGATCTATCCTGGAGAATGTTCCATGAGTGCTTGAGAAGAAAGTGAATTCTGTTGGTTTTGGATGGAATGTCCTATAAATATCAATTAAGTCCATCTCGTTTAATGTATCATTTAAAGCTTGTGTTTCCTTATTTATTTTCATTTTGGATGATCTGTCCATTGGTGAAAGTGGGTTGTTACAGTCCCCTACTATGATTGTGTTACTGTTGATTTCCCCTTTTATGGCTGTTAGCATTTGCCTTATGTTTTGAGGCGCTCCTATGTTGGGTGCATAAATATTTATAATTGTTATATCTTCTTCTTGGATTGATCCCTTGATCATTATGTAGTGTCCTTCTTTGTCTCTTGTAGTAGTCTTTATTTTAAAGTCTATTTTGTCTGACATGAGAATTGCTACTCCAGCTTTCTTTTGATTTCCATTTGCATGGAATATCTTTTTTCATCCCCTCACTTTCAGTCAGTATATGTCCTTAAGTCTGAAGTGGGTCTCTTGTAGACAGCATATATACGGGTCTTGTTTTTGTATCCAGTCAGCCAGTCTATGTCTTTTGTCTGGAGCATTTAATTTATTTACATTTAAGGTAGTTATCTATATGTACCTGTTACCATTTTCTTAATTGATTTGCATTTAAACTGCATATTTTTCCATTAGTGAAGCAATGAATGATGTTCTCTGTCTCTCCAAATGTGTTTGCTATCATCTACATGTAGTATCACTTTAATTTTGTAAATACCATTGCAAAATCTTTTAATCTTAATTTAAGAAGAATAAAACTTGGTTAAAATGCATTTTCTTTTCTCAGGGAAGATTTAAAACTATCAGTTTATTAAAAATCTTTAAAAATTTTTTTTCTCCACAGTTCCATCTCCCAACCTTTATAGCCAGCTGAATGCACTACAGTTTACTGTGGATGAAAGAAGTATTCTATGGTTAAATCAGTTTCTGTTGGATTTGAAACAGAGTCTTAATCAGTTTATGGCTGTGTACAAGTTGAATGACAATTCAAAATCTGATGAGCATGTTGATATTCGAGTTGATGGCTTAATGCTAAAGGTACCATATAAACAAGTGGCTGTGAGAACAAAACCATTTTTACAGAAGAAAAGTTATTTCCAGGATTTAAGATGGGTGCTCAAATATAAGTCACTTCATTGCAATATTAATTTTGATTTTGAAATTTGAATTTTAATTTCAGTTTTCAATTATGGAAGCTTTAAGAGACTGCTTCCCCACCCTTCTCCACCCCTTCTTTCTCTACTTTTCTTCCTTTTCTTTCCCCCTGCTCATCCATTTAGAGGTAAGCAGTAGAAATAAATTTAAATGTCTTTTTTCTTCTACTTCTTACTGGAGCTCATCCATTTGGAGGTAAGCAGTAGAAGTAAATTTAAATATCTTTTTTTTTCCTACTTCTTGCTGGAGCTGATAAAATTTTTTTAAGAAGGGTAAATAACACAGTGACACTTCTAAGTTATATCTGGGTTTTATTTGTTACATTTATTCTGTTATTAATATCCAAAGATATTAGAAAGTTGTGTTTTATTATAGCCAAGTAGTTGATAATCAGAATTCCATGGATATTTAAACTTTAAAGGAAGGAAGCTAAAAAAAAAAAAAAACATATAATGTAGTAAATAGAATAAGATTTGGGCATGGATGAATATTTCAGTTTCTAGCTCTGTTGCTGGTAGCCTAAATTTACATACCCTTAATTTCTTCTCTGTAAAATGAGATTAATAATACTCAACGGTTGCATTGCAGAAATGTTTTAAAGATCGTTTCAAAGACCTTAAAATATTCAATATAAAGAGACACACTTTATAACATTTATAATTATAATTTAAAACACAATTACAGAATGATCTTTACATTTTGTGAATATGGGCAGTTTGAGTTTTAAAACCAGTCAGTTTGAACTCTTTGTTGTGAATATTTTGAGGACTGGGCTTAATTATCTGTAGAAAATAATTTTACTAAATCGTTTGACCTATACTCCTGAGTTTATTTTATTAATAGTTTTATCCCAGAAAAGTGATTCTAATGACAGTTATCCAGTCATTCCTTTTACTTATCTAGTCATCCTCCAAATTGCTTGCATTTAAAATATCGTAACAAAAAATTATCTTTTCCAAACTTTGTGCTTTCTTATTTACTCAGGGGGTATATATACTCAGGGCATAGTAAGCATTTAATAATTGATTCAATTCAGTTTTGTTCCTTTTATTTTGTGATATATTGTCTACAAATATGTATATGTATGTTATGTACTTTATTCATTATTTATTGGTCTTTTTCCTTTGGTTCTTTTCTTAGTTGTTAATCATTTAAGCCTTTTTCATTTGGTTTAATAAGATTTGGGAGGGAGAGTATTTTATGTCAAGATAGAAAATTAGTGTTTTGGGGCAAAATGTCAAAAAGAATTCCTGAACCAAGTCATGCTCTTGATTATTTTATCTTCAAGATATATGGATTTGTAAGTCAGACTAGATTAATGTTTTTTCTCTTCTAGTTTGTCATTCCTTCTGAAATGAAATCTGAATGTCATCAAGATCAACCACATGCAATTTCTATTCAGAGTTCAGAAATGATTGCTACAAATACAAGATACTGTTCAAACTGTCGACATTCTGATTTAGAAGCTTTGTTTCAAGACTTCAAAGATTGTGATTTTTTCAGTAAAACATATACCAGTTTCCCCAAATCTGGTGACAATTTTAATCTTCTGCATCCAATCTTCCAGAGACATGCTCATGAACAAGATACCAAACTGCATGAAGTTTATAAAGGAAATGTTACTCCTAAGTTGAATAAATACACTCTTAAAACTTCTGCTGCCACAGATGTTTGGGCTGTGTACTTTTCTCAATTTTGGATAGATTATGAAGGGATGAAAAGTGGAAAAGGACGACCAATAAATTTTGTAGATTCTTTCCCTCTTTCCATCTGGATTTGTCAACCAAAAAGGTATGCACTGTCACAAAAATTGCTGCAGACTTGTAATCAGATATCTCTAAATACCTCACAAAGTGAGTCTAGTGATCTGACTGGCCGATGGAAGCGGAAAAAGCTCTTGAAGGAGTATTATAGTACAGAGTCTGATCCCTTGACAAATGGTAGTCAGAAACCTTCAGATACATTTTTAAGATTTTCCTCTTCATCATCAGATGCAGATATTCATGTCCTGGTTCACATTCATAAACATGTCAGTATGCAGATCAATCACTACCAGTATCTGCTCCTGCTTTTCCTCCATGAGTCACTTATTTTGCTTTCAGAGAATTTAAGGAAAGATGTAGAAGCTGTGACTGGCAATCCAGCTAGTCAGACATCCATTTGTATTGGAATTTTACTTAAAAGTGCGGAAGTGGCTCTTTTGCTTCATCCAGTAGATAAAGCAAATAGTCTTAAGTCTCCTGTTTCTGAAAGTGTGAGTCCAGTGGTTCCTGATTATTTGCCTACAGAAAGTGGAGAATTTTTGTCTTCAAAAAGAAAACAAGTTAATAGTGGTATAAAACAAATTAGAAGTGTAACTGTTAATCACATGTCAGACAACAGATCTATGAGTATTGACCTTAGCCATGTCCCTTTGAAGGATTCTTTGCTTTTTAAATCAGCTAGTGATACAAATCTGCAGAAAGGTATTTCTTTTCTGGATTATTTATCAGATAAAAATTTAGGGAAAATAAGCGAAGATGAAAGTAGTGGAATTGTTTGCAAAAGTGGCTCAGGAGAAATTGGATCAGAAACAAGTGGCAAAAAGGATTCGTCTTATACAGATTCAAATAGTGTCTTAAACTACAGAGAAGACTCAAGTATCCTGTCATTTGATAATGGTGGTAATCAGAACATACTTTCAAATAGTTTAACTAGTAAAGGAAATGAAACCATAGAGTCAATCTTTAAAGCTGAAGATTTGCTTCCAGAAACAGTTTCACTCTCTGAGAACATGGAAATCAGTAAAGAAGAAGCACCCACAGTCAGAACACTTACATCACAGTCATCTTTAAGGTAACAACTGACTGTTAGAATTTGGGGTGGGGGGTTTGTTTTATTTGTATGTGTGTGTGTGTTTTATTTGTGTGTGTGTGTGTATTTGTGTGTGTGTGTGTGCGTGCGTGCACATGCATGTGCATGTACTTATGAGTATATTTTGGCTTTGGACAGAAAACCATGATAAATATGGCATTGTTAGAGTTAACACATGGAAGAGTAGGGTTTTCAAAATATGAAAATACTTTAAGCTTATATAATTTTAAAAATTGTGTATACTATATAAATATATATTTATTTTGTTTGAAGTATTCTTTAGAAAGAATTCTTTTCCTTTTATGTGATGATTTTCTGATAATTTTGTTTGTTAACAGTAGAAAGCCTAAGGAACGTTGCCCACCCAACATGGCTCCGCTCTCTGTTTCTTACAAGAACATGAGAAGAAGCCCCTCACAAACCTCACTGGATACCATTTCACTTGACAGCATGATATTGGAAGAACAGTTGTTAGAAAGTGATGGAAGTGATAGTCATATATTTTTGGAAAAAGGTAAAGCAATACAGTTTAAGAATTCATATTATATATACACAAATCTTAGAAGTAGTATTTAAGTTTTTAAATTTATATTCAGTAATCAATCACAGCCCAAAAAGACTTATTTATTTACACACACATACATGCACAATACAAAGAGCATTGTACCTAACTTTCTAATGGTTGTTTCATTGCTTCTTTTGACCAGATACTCCTTCCTTTTTATGGACAACATCCAGCAATTATTTATATACAGTCATTTAGATCATAAAGCAGACAACATTAATTCTACTAGCCTCTATCACAGGGACTCCTATATCTGGAATTTTGATTAGGTAGGCTTAATTTGCATGATGAATTCTCAACTATGTGGTCCTATGACTGGAATTTTTCCAGACTGGATCTGTTGATTCCCATAACCAGAATTCTCTTTCATGCGTGATAGTGTATGATGGAACTACATGATTCCCCTATTTTATTCAGAAGCAACTAATGCCCTAGTACAGACCACCAGGAATGACTTAGTATTAGGTGCATCCCCATCACTAAGGCATTGGGGACTTTGTGAACAGGAACAAAACCATGGACCATAGCCAGAGAATAGTTGCCACAGACCCTAAAGCATAAGAGACCAGAGGCAAATGTGAATTACTTTGTATATGAAGAGTAATAAACCTATTGATGTAGTTGAAAACAGCTTAGGAAAGGAAAGGCTCATAGCTTTAGAAACTGAAGCTTAGAGAAATGAATATACAGTCAGGAAGTAATGGAGGCAGATTTGGAACTCAGCTAGTCTGACTCAGGAACCTCAGTTTTTAACCAACCAGTATGCTATGCTAGTACCCCAGACTTGGGAAATGATTACTATATGTAAACTAAAAGCCTTAACCCAACACTTTTATAGGCAATTCATAGCAAACCCCTTTCCAGCATACTTTACCAGTTAAATGTAGACAAGTTACTGGTATGGGTCAAAAAATCTATTCTAGATTCACAGATAGCTCTATTGCCTACTTCCCTTGCCCCCTTATGGCTTAAAATTCTACTTTAATAGAGGATTTCTGTTTTGTGATCAAATGATGCTTCAAAAACAGTTCCTGTAGAAAATATCTCTACTTACTCGTAAAAAGCATCAGTGATTTTCTTCTTATTTCTGAAAATTAAATAGTTAATAAAAGTGACTACCACTCAATGTGGAGAACTTGGAAAATATAAACAACTACAGTTTGGAAAATAAAATAACCCAAAAGTCCCACAATCTAGAGATATCGATTATAATTTATCTTATAAATGTATATATATATATGTATGTATTCACATATATGTATATTTGGTATTACATCACATATATGGTTTTTCAACCTGCTTTTTATCACTTGTCTATATTAACTTGTCATAAGAATGTACCCTCACCTTTTAATTGTTTCCCTGATACTGGATGTTTAGATTGTTTATAGTTTTTTCACAGCTATAAAATGCTATAATTATATCATTGTTCATAAATTTTTGTCTTCATTTCTAATAACTGTCTTAGAATAGATTCCAGCAGTAGGCTGTTTTTAGGTTCTTGAAAAATACAAGGGCATTAATTTTGTGTGTAACACTTAGACGATATGTGACTGTACATTCATTATTCTCCTGAACTGTAATAATTTTCTGTCAAAGGAATTGATTTTCATTGGGAAAAGACTTGTTTTTTCTGAGTTCTCTTTTGTTTTGTTTTAATTTTACAAAAAATATATGAATACTTTCTCTTTAAAAAAAAATCAGATGTCATGGGGCTATCTAGAATATCACTTTAATACCACCCTTACTCTGCCCTGATACCATTCCCCATTCCGGAAGTAACTACCATTGACTTTTGGTATATATTGACATAATTCCAGACCTTTTTCTGTGTGTTTTTATATACATGTACGTTTATACATATGCACACTAATGCACACATATGCATACACATACACATACACATACATAGGTATATTGTGAGTACATATTTTTGAATATACATGCATATTTATAAACAAACAAATGTGTAGCTCGAGTACCGCTCCACCACAGGCTTCTAACTAGTCTCCCCAATTCTCTTCTTGTCAATTTCTTGTTCATACTTCATTCCACTGGCAGAATATTCTTTTAAAAATGTATATACTATCATGTCAATTTCCATTTTAGTCCTGATAACTTCTAACAACTATAAGGCTATTAAGTTTAAAAAACTTAACATTACTGACAGTTGCTCCATGTGATATGGCCCCAGCTTACCTTTTCTGCTGTTTTCCCACGTGCTTACTACACTTTAATTATACTATAGTATATTTGTCTTTCTGTTAATCTCTTCACTATGACAAACTTCTTTAGCCTTTGTACCTGTGCCTAGAGTGTTCTTTTTTCTTTCTGTTTACTTTAGCTTAAATATTATTTTATCTGTGAAATCTTAACCTCTGGCAATGTTAGGAATTCCTGTGAAATGGGAGTTTATTATCTCCTCATACCACGATTGTGTTTATGCATTTTCCCTGGCCCTAAAAATCATTTTATTCACCCATTCAATAAATAATTTATTGAGCACCTACTGTTTTGTCAGGCACTGGGTTAGAACCTAATTATATAGTAGTAAATATAATAATAAAAAATTATTACAAAGAAAGACAAATACTATATGATGTCACTCATATGTGAGATATATTTTTTAAAAAACCCAAATGAAAACAGAACAAAAACAAGCTTATAGATACAGAAAACAGATTGGTGGTTACCAGAGGGTAAGGGAGTAGGGGAATGGTCAGAATGGATGAAGGGGATCAATTGTATGGTTATGGATGGTAAACTAGACTTTCGGTGGTGATCACTTTGTAGTGTATACAGATAACAAATTATAATGTACATCTGAAAAGAAAGAAATTTTTAACCAGCTACTTGCAAGCTGCATTCAGCAGACTGTTCTTTCAGTGAATGGAAGTGATACTCATTCTATAATGCATGCACTGAAGTGTTATGAAGACATAACAGAGATGTTTCTAACAACAACAACAGCAACAAAGTAAAGCTTTGTAAAATACTATCGCTTAAGCAAAAGGATAGTATTTTTTTAAAGTATTGATGTGTTATGGACACAAAAATTTTTTTAAATTGCCTTTTACCACAGACAGTTTGAGAAATATTGAAATATAGCATGTTGAGAAATTAAGGCAGGTCGATAAGGATGGAGAACAATCACATTGACAGTAGTAGCATTAACTTCATGTAGATGAAGAACCGTAGGATACTGAAAAGGGAAATGAAGTGGTCAGACTGGGACCACTGAATGTTGGGTAGAATAGAGGAGGCAAAGCTGGCTGACCAGGAACCTGCTAGTAACGCCAGCACCACACCTGCAATGGGAAGAACACAGATTGTGGTCGGCTGTGGTAGATTTCTTTTCATACTGTCTAAGTTTAGGGTTTAGTATCTCTAATGTTTTATTGTGGAAAGTTATTTCTTATTATTTGCTAACTAACCACAGTTTAGTTTTTCTTTGCTTATTGTCTTTTAAACATGGCTGTGCTTGAGAAAGTGTTGAAGAAATAATGTTTTGGTTAGATAAATGTAACATTGTTGGACCATGTGTAAACTGATTTTAATTTAGTAGTTTATTTCTGTATTATTTCAGGTATTAAAAAGAACTCAACTACAAATTACCAGAGCCCAGCAGATCGGGCAAATGCCAGTGAAAACCTACAGAATTATAGTGAAACCTCTCCAGATGCCATCAGTACAAATTCAGAGGGTGCTCAAGAAAATCATGATGACCTGGTAATCTTTTGAGACATTCTATGAAGAGAAATGCCACCAACTTTATCTCATATTCAATATGTACACATTTAAAGACATTAATATGTAAAAAGAATTGACTTAGATTGTGGGTGATTTACTTTGCTCTTTCTACTCTTGAAAGTTTTCCTTTGGTCTTACTGAATCATTTTTTTCTGAATTTCACTTTTGTAAATTTTTTTTTTTTTGTATTGAGGGAAGGTTCTTTGTTTCTTTTTTCAATTCTTTATATTTTGATCTTAGTTCAATTTAAATACACTTTGAGAAAGTTTGATAGTAGAGATGATGGTCAGTCCTTACGAGGGGCTGTCTACAAAAGAAATGTTACTGGTTTATTTTAAGCCATCTTCACCCAGTGAAATATTCTTATGGATGACTTAGAAAATAAGTTCAGCATTTAGTGAAAATAACTTCACACAGAAATGTCATATAATTAATCTTTGTGACCTAAAAATAGTCTCTTGACTAAGTAGGAAGAAAGGAAGTAGAAGTTTATCACTGTAGTGCAATAACTGCTTTCTGTTGATGACAAATATATTTTTGGTTTATTAAGTCACAGTTGTATTTTTAGAGGTTATAGTAGTTTCCTGTGTTATTTCCTAAATTTTGTTTTAAATTATTTGGTATACTAATATTATTTATGCAATCCTTATTAGATGTCAGTTGTGGTGTTTAAAATTATTGGTGTTAATGGAGAAATTGACATCCGAGGGGAAGATATGGAAATCTGTCTTCAAGTAGACCAAGTGACACCAGATCAGTTAGGCAATATCAGTCTACGACATTACCTTTCTAATCGTCCAGTAGGTAAGACTTTAACATGATTTAAACTTTTTTTTTTAATTTAATTTTTTAAAATTAATTAATTAATTTTTGGCTGAGTTGAGTCTTTGTTGCTGTGCGGGGACTTTCTCTAGATGTGGCGAGAGGGGGCTGCTCTTTGTTGCGGTGCGCGGGCTTCTCGTTGCGGTGGCTTCTCGTTGTGGAGCACGGGCTTTAGGCATGCGGGCTTCAGTCGTTGTGGCTTATAGGCTCAGTAGTGGAGCACGGACTTAGTTGCTCCGCGGCATGTGGGATCTTCCTGGACCAGGGCTTGAACCCATGTCCCCTGCATTGGCAGGTGGATTCCTAAGCACTGTGCCACCAAGAAAGCCTAAACTTGTTTTGTTTTTACCCATATGATTTATCAGCAATTCTGTCTTTGATATAAATGCATTCACAGAAAATGACATTTATTTATAATAATGCAAGAGATTTGTTCTTTTAGATTACCATATTTCAATAAAGTACTTTAAGTTATTAGAAACATAACCTGTTGAAGAAGTACTTCCTCATTTCTCTTTGTTTCTGCTGTTAAGTTTCATCTTTTACTTTTTCAATTGTCTCATTCTTTGAGATGATAGGTCTGAGAAAACTAAAATCTTTTCTGTATTAAAAGAGTGATAGGGGCTTCTCTGGTGGCACCGTGGTTGGGAGTCCGCCTGCCGACGCAGGGGACACGGGTTCGTGCCCTGGTCCGGGAATATCCCACATACCATGGAGCAGCTGGGCCCGTGAGCCATGGCCGCTGAGCCTGCGCGTCCGGAGCCTGTGCTCCGCAACAGAAGAGGCCACAGCAGTGAGAGGCCCGCATACCGCAAAAAAAAAAAAAAAAAAAAAAAAAAAAGGGAAAAAAAAAAAAAAAAAAAAAAAAAAAAGAGTGATAAAGTAATCCTAAAAGGTCAAAGTTAGTTCTACACTAGAATAAGTGTCAATTTTTGTATTCCATTATCCTGCTTATAAGCAAACATTTTCTGAGTCTGGCATGTTACTTGATATTTGGTAAAATCACATATCCTGTTCTTGTGGTTTTTCATTCTAAGATCAACACATTCACTTAGACATAGAGGGATATAAGCAACAAAATACACAGTGTATGATGAGGAACACCACATTAAACCATCCCTTTCTCAAACTTTATGTGGAATTATCACCTACGGTTTTCAGTTATTTAAAGAAATGAATTTATTAAAATAGTTATACTAAGAAATTTAAACGACAATATTCTTTTGAAAAGTCACTGAGCTGCAATATTTTTCTTTGCTATATACACAGAATGCTATATCTGATATATAACATGTTGAAATACATATAGTCCTGCATGATATCAAATAAGTATGCTATCACCTCACATCCTGGGAATTGCAAGTAATTTGTCTATAAACCAGCATCATAGAAAAGAATTGGCTCCTGGCTTTTTTCTGTGTGTAGGCCTTGCAGTTTACAATGTATCTCCTAAAAAAAAATTCAAGAATTTCATATTAGCAAGTGTAAATCCCAATAGCATACAAAATGGAGGAAGATAAGTATATAGTTGGAAAGGTTTTGTAGTCAATGAAAAATCAACAAAAAAAGATTGAACATAAAATTTCAAAAGCTAGACCCTATGCTATACCCAACACAAACACTTTTTTGCACAGTTTTTTACTCCTTTTTATAGCCCACTTATTACCATGGCCCACTTATTACTTTGTTTCATGTTGTTCCTGACTGCAGAAATCATTTTGAAATGCCTTATATGTATGGGTTATACAGTCAGTGCTGTCTAATACCTTATTTTTTCACAGCTGTCTTGGTTGTTTAAAAATAAACAAAATAACAAGAAAGAAAGGAAAGGAAAGGGAAAGGGAATAAAGGGAAAAGGAGAAAAAAATAGCTTGAACATTTAAAACATTAATAAGCCATATGAACAAAGATTGTATTTGATCTACAGTTTATATACACTGTCACTCTGACATGAACAGTTAAAATTGCAAAGTTGGGGCTTCCCTGGTGGCGCAGTGGTGGAGAGTCCGCCTGACGATGCAGGGGCCGCAGGTTCGTGCCCCGGTCCGGGAGTATCCCACATGCCGCGGAGCGGCTGGGCCCGTGAGCCATGGCCGCTGAGCCTGAGCGTCTGCTCCGCAACGGGAGAGGCCACAGCAGTAGAGGCCCGCGTACCACAAAAAAAAGAAAAAAAATTGCAAAGTTGTTTTGCTTTTGTTTGTTTTTGTTTTTCTATAATGGGTGGACTTTGGATTCCTTTAATAGGAAGACCTTAATGTAAGTTTCATGGCATAAAAGGTAATAAGCAGGAGTGATTTTTGACTTAACGAGAATTTTGTTTTGTTTTACCCCTGTTCTAAATACTCTTTTTCGTTTGAAATTACTTATGGCTCTCAGCTCCCTGGAGTGAGTAGTGTGTATGTGTGTCTGTGTGTATGTTTGTGTGTAGGTAGACTTATATAGATATACAGATAGATAAAAGGCAAAATAAAATCACATTTACCAAGTTGTTTGTTTTCAGTTGCTCTTACTGTTAAGTAGACAAGTTAGTTAACTCTTGTTTTTCTTGGTACAGGAAAAAACACTAACCATGATCAGTTTGTGACCATTTCTTTTACCTTCTATTTAAAAAAATTAAAATATCTAGTTCTTAATTGTTAAAAGAATTCTTTGGGAGTCTTTTTTTTTTGGCAGCTAAGTCCCACGTGGACCACCAGGGAATTCCCTAGGAGTATTTTTAATCTTTTCTAGTATCTATACCATTTATTTATTTTGAATTGTTAATAAATAGTGCTAACATTAATTAAATATCAATTTTTATCTGAAACAAAAGTTTTAAAAACAACTCTCCACTTTATGTTGCATGTAGAGATCTATCCGTGCTGCATAAATATAAGTATATTTAATTTCTTGCACCTTTCTCCCCTTCATAAATATATATACATTTCACTTCTGTAAGACTAGAGTATTCACACGCATACTGAGGAAAATTAAACATCTTTCCATCAGGAATTTGATAAATGGAGTCTTCTTATGAGGGCCCATGGGACAGATAACTTGGACCCTCAATAACTGAAGCAGCTTCACCTTTCCAGAAGTTTGTTTTTAACTCACAGATTCTATGAATTGTGTGTGAAACTGATCGTATATTTCTTTTTGCTGCTAGGAAGTTATTTTTGGTGTACCTTTGGCACAGAAATTTAAATAATGTGTTTTAAGTTAATAATCTTACTACTTGTCTTTACTTTTCCATTCCCTACTTATTTTTTTTTCTTTATTTTTTACATCTTTATTGGAGTATAATTGCTTTACAATGGTGTGTTAGTTTCTGCCTTACAACAAAGTGAATCAGTTATACATATGTTCCTATATCTCTTCCCTCTTCCTCTCCCTCCCTCCCACCCTCCCTATCCCACCCCTCTAGGTCCTCACAAAGCACCGAGCTGATCTCTCTGTGCTATGCGGCTGCTTCCCACTAGCTATCTATTTTACGTTTGGTAGTGTATACATGTCCATGCCACTCTCTCACTTTGTCACAGCTTACCCTTCCCCCTCCCCGTGTCTTCAATTCTCCAGTACGTCTGTGCCTTTATTCCTGTCTTACCCCTAGGTTCTTCATGACATTTATTTTTTCTTAAATTCCATATATATGTGTTAGCATACGGTATTTGTCTTTCTCTTTCTGACTTACTTCACTCTGTATGACAGACTCTAGGTCCATCCACCTCATTACAAATAGCTCAGTTTCGTTTCGTTTTATGGCTGAGTAATATTCCATTGTATATATGAGTCACATTTTGTTTATCCATTCATCTGATGATGGACACATAGATTGTTTCCATCTCCTGGCTATTGTAAATAGAGCTGCAGTGAACATTTTGGTACATCACTCTTTTTGAATTATGGTTTTCTCAGGGTATATGCCCAGTAGTGGGATTGCTGGGTCATATGGTACTTCTATTTGTAGTTTTTTAAGGAACCTCCATACTGTTCTCCATAGTGGCTGTACCAATTCACATTGCCACCAGCAGTGCAAGAGTGTTCCCTTTTCTGCACACCCTCTCCAGCATTTATTGTTTCTAGAATTTTTTGATGATGGCCATTCTGACTGCTGTGAGATCATATCTCATTGTAGTTTTGATTTGGATTTCTCTAATGATTAATGATGTTGAGCATTCTTTCATGTGTTTGTTGGCAGTCTGTATATCTTTGGAGAAATGTCTATTTAGGTCTTCTGCCCATTTTTGGATTCGGTTGTTTGTTTTTTTGTTATTGAGCTGCATGAGCTGCTTCTTGTAAATTTTGGAGATTAATCCTTTGTCAGTTGCTTCATTTGCAAATATTTTCTCCATTCTGAGGGTTGTCTTTTGGTCTTGTTTATGGTTTCCCCTGCTGTACAAAAGCTTTGCAGTTTCATTAGGTCCCATTTGTTTATTTTTCTTTTTATTTCCATTTCTCTAGGAGGTATGTCACAAAGGATCTTGCTGTGATTTATGTCATAGAGTGTTCTGCCTATGTTTTCCTCTAAGAGTTTGATAGTTTCTGGCCTTACATTTAGGTCTTTAATCCATTTTGAGCTTAGTTTTGTGTATGGTGTCAGGGAGTGATCTAATTTCATACATTTAAATGTACCTGTCCAGTTTTCCCAGCACCACTTATTGAAGAGGCTGTCCTTTCTCCACTGTACATTCCTGCCTCCTTTATCAAAGATAAGGTGACCATATGTGTGTGGGTTTATCTCTGGGCTTTCTATCTTGTTCTATGGATCTATATTTCTGTTTTTGTACCAGTACCATATTATCTTGATTACTGTAGCTTTGTAGTATAGTCTGAAGTCAGGGAGCCAGATACCTCCAGCTCGGTTTTTCGTTCTCAGGATTTCTTTGGCTGTTCGGGGTCTTTTGTGTTTCCATACAAATTGTGAAATTTTTTGTTCTAGTTCTTTGAAAAATGCCAGTGGTAGTTTCATAGGGATTGCATAGAATCTGTAGATTGCTTTGGGTAGTAGAGTCATTTTCACAATGTTGATTCTTCCAATCCAAGAACATGGTATATCTCTCCATCTATTTGTATCATCCTTAATTTCTTTCATCAGTGTCTTATAATTTTCTGCATACAGGTCTTTTGTCTCCTTAGGTAGGTTTATTCCTAGATATTGTATTCTTTTTGTTGCAATGGTAAATGGGAATGTATTCTTGATTTCACTTTCAGATTATTCATCAGTAGTGTATAGGAATGCAAGAGATTTCTGTGCATTAATTTTGTATCCTGCTACTTTACCAAATTCATTGATTAGTTCTAGTAGTTTCTTGGTAGCATCTTTAGGATTCTCTATGTATAGTATCATGTCATCTGCAAACAGTGACAGCTTTACTTCTTAAAAGAGAATAAAAGAAAAGAAAATAAAGTAAGATAAAATAAAATAAAGTTATTAAAATAAAAACAATAATTATGTAGAAAAAAAAATTTTTAAGTAAAAAAAAAAACGGACGGATAGAACCCTAGGACAAATGGTGAAAGCAAAGCTATACAGACAAAATCTCAGACAGAAGCATACACATACACACTCACAAAAAGAGGAAAAGGGGAAAAAATCATAAATCTTGCTCTCAAAGTCCACCTCCTCAATTTGGGATGACTCGTTGTCTCTTCAGCTATTCCACAGATGCAGGGTACGTCAAGTTGATTGTGGAGCTTTAATCCGCTGCTCCTGAAGCTGCTGGGAGAGATTTCCCTTTGCCTTTGTTCGCACAGCTCCCGGGGTTCAGCTTTGGATTTGGCCCCTCCTCTGTGTGTACGTCACCTGAGGGTGTCTGTTCTTCGCTCAGACAGGACGGGGTTAAAGGCGCTGCTGATTCGGGGGCTCTGGCTCACTCAGGCCAGGGGCAGGGAGGGGTATGGAGTGTGGGATGAACCTGCGGCTGCAGAGTTCGGCGTGACGTTGCACCAGCCTGAGGCGCACCGTGCGTTCTCCCAGGGAAGTTGTCCCTGGATCCCGGGACCCTGGCGGTGGCGGGTTGCCCAGGCTCCCCGGAACGGGCGGTGTGGAGAGTGGCCTGTGCTCGCACACAGGCTTCTTGGTGGCGGCCGCAGCAGCCTTAGTGTCTCAATCCCGTCTCTGGGGTCCGCGCTGTAAGCTGCGGCTTGCGCCTGTCTCTGGTGCTCCTTTAGGCAGCGCTCTTAATCCCCTCTCCTCGCGCACCAGGAAACAAAGAGGCAAGAAAAAGTCTCTTGCCTCTTCGGCAGGTCCAGACTTTTCCCCGGACTCCCTCCCGGGTAGCCGTGGCGCACTAACCCCCTGCAGGCTGTGTTCACGCTGCCAGTGCCATTCCTCTCCCTGCGCTCCGACCAAAGCCCGAGCCTGAGCTCCCAGCCCCGCCCGTCCCGGCAGGTGAGCAAACAAGCCTCTCGGGCTGGTGAGTGCTGGTCGGCACCGATCCTCTGTGCGGGAATCTCTCCACTTTTCCCTGCGCACCCCTGTTGCTGTGCTCTCCTCCGCGGCACCAAAGCTTCCCCCTCTGCCACCCACAGTGTCCGCCCGCGAAGGGGCTTCCTAGTGTGTGGAAACCTTTCCTCCTTCACATCTCCCTCCCACTGGTGCAGGTCGTGTCCCTGTTCTTTTGTCTCTGTTTATTCTTTTTTCTTTTGCCCTAACCAGGTACGTAGGGAGTTTCTTGTCTTTTGGGAGGTCTGAGGTCTTCTACTGGCGTTCAGTAGGTGTTCTGTAGGAGTTGTTCCACGTGTAGATGTTTTTCTGATGTATCTGTGGGGAGGAAGGTGATCTCTGCGTCTTACTCTTCTGCCATCTTCCCGCTCTCTCCCCTACTTATTTTTTTAATCTGATTATACCATGTGCATGTTTTCTCCTATTCTTTTTAGAGCTAGGTAATGTAAAATAAAATAGTTACCATGAGCGCCAATTCACTTAAGTCGTTCCACTAGGAACTTTTATTTTTAAAGATATTTTATGGGTGTTTATTGAAATTAAAGAAATTTGTTTTGAACTTGAGTATTTATAGCTCTGTAAGCCACCTCAAATTCTTTTTTGGAGCAAGACCAAGGCATAAATAAATGTAAATATAAATATAAACATAAATATAAATATAAACATATTTCCTTTGCTATAATTTTAGTTTCAAAATTGTCTTCTAGTAGTAACATGTTAATGGGGTCTTCTCTATTTACCTTTCCAGTTATTTAAGGGCCCAATTTTAATGAAGAATGTACAAAACTTCAGGCTTTTATCACTACTTGAGAAATGACTTGAGTCACTTTAAATGCCATGACTGTTTCTTCATCACAGTTGTCCATTATATAATAAATGTATAGATATGTACACACTCAGACACACTCAAAATATCTGAGTTATGCATCATCAGATTTATCTCACAGCATGTTTTTCCATGTTACCAAAAAATAAAAATATATATAAAAGTATAGAGAAGACAGGGCTTTCCTGGTGGCACAATGGTTAAGAATCTGCCTGCCAATGCAGGGGACACGGGTTTGAGCCCTGCTCCAGGAAGATCCCACATGCCGTGGAGCACCTACGCATGTGTGCCGCAAATACTGAAGCCCGCATGCCTAGAGCCCGTGCTCCGCAACAAGAGAAGCCATCGCAGTGAGAAGCCTGCGCAGCATAACGACGAGTAGCCCCTGCTCCCTGCTCGCCGCAGCTAGAGAAAGCCCATGCACACCAACGAAGACCCAACGCAGGCATAAATAAATAAATAAATATTTTAGAAAAGTATAGACAAGACAGCGTTATTGCAGAAGATTGTCTATAAAAATGAAAATTGGGAAAATTAAGGTGGGGTACATGTGGTATATGTACTGTATATATCTTAAATTAAGAGTAAATATTAAAAGTTTATTATTGCTTTAACATTGTACAAAGTGACAATAATGACTGGTAATTGAGAGTGACATTTCTGAGTAGTACTACAAAGTTATAATTTTTATTTGTTCTTTTTTCATAGGTTCAGATCATAAAGCTGTAATTCATTCTAAATCCTCTCCTGAGATTACTCTGAGATTTGAAAGTGGGCCTGGTGCTGTAATACACTCTTTGCTTGCAGAAAAGAATGGCTTTCTGCAGTGCCATATAGAAAACTTTAGCACTGAGTTTCTTATATCTTCTCTTATGAATATTCAACATTTTTTGGAAGATGAAACTGTTGCAACAGTGATGCCAATGAAGATACAAGTTTCTAACACAAAAATAAATTTAAAAGTATGTTAACAAATATTTTTATATTTTCATGTTATAAATGTTCACTTTGCCTACCTGGACTTTGATTCATGTCTAGAAATATGAACTGGTTGGTCTTTGTGGTGATGGTGTAGAGATTTTTCATAGAACTTAGAAAATATCAAAATAAAATGAGCAGTTTTCTCACTGTATGAACTAAAGCGTGTTAAAGATATATTTCAAACTCATTAAGAATATTATTGGCTGAAGTAATGTTTAAGAAAATGATTAATTGAAGATGATTAATTTTATCTTTTACTTTAATAACAACATGCCAATACTATTTATCTTTCCTGTAGGATGACAGTCCTCGTAGTAATACAGTATCCTTTGAACCAGCTCCTGTAACTGTTCATATTGATCATCTTGTGGTAGAGAGAAATGATGATGGCTCTTTTCATATCAGAGGTATATATGAAAACAGTTTAAGTGAACATTTAACTGAAATATGTCATTATTAGTATGCTGATTGTTTTTTTTTCACTCATACTTTTTGTATACTATTTTATATGTGTATGCATATGTAGTAGTAGATGATTTAGGGACACTGTGATACATTGTGATAAAATATCATCCATGTATGAACCTCTAGCTCAGGAATAACTCATCTATAATTGATTTAGTATCTATTCTACAAAGGTGTTTTGAATGAAGTCCTTCCAGGGTTATCTCAATCTTCTCCTTTTCAATGAACCCTTCTCTATAACTTGATGTGACTTCTTAAAATTCTTGAGTACTTATTCTCCGTACCTTAGTTACTTATAGTATATTGCTATGTATTTAGTTCTGTTTCAGTGCTTGTATCTCCACTCTAGCAAGATTTCTAAGGTCTCTAATGTAAGGGCTGTGTCTTCTAAGGTAGTGTGGAGTAGTGGAAAGAGCTTGAGTTGGTAGACCTAGGTATTCTAGTCCTCACTTTGTTAGTAGCTACTTGAGGGTGAAATGTGAGGGACTGATAAGAGACAAACCAGAAAAATCTGTAGCCAGAAACCATGAAAGAGAAGACTATTGCTGAGGTAGAAGCAGTTTGTGGGGCACTCTTGACTGAAGAGTCCTTCTCTCTGGAGCTGGGGAACAGCTACAGCAAACATAGAAGTCAGGCCAACAAAGATCAAAATGTCATCTTCGTTACTGATAAAAGCTCAGGTGAAGATAGCTCAGGTGTGAGAAGTTAGGTTTGCTGTATGGCTCTTGCTCCCAGATGCTTTAGATCCCCAAACTGCAGGTCTGTCTTACACAAAACCAAAACAGAGTGTTCCAGTGCTTCAGAGTGCTGAAGAAAAGTTGAGACTTTTAAAGAAATATCATTAATATCCTCAGACAGATGATAGGATTTTTTTTTTTTTTTTTTTTTTTTTTTAACCCTGCATCGGCAGGCGGACTCTCAACCACTGCACCACCAGGGAAGCCCAGATGATAGGATTTTGAACTCAAAACAAGAACAAGCTTTTATGTAAAATAACCAGTTAGAAGTCCTTGAAAATTAAAAACCTGATCTTTGAATTTAAAAATAGTAGGTCACCTAAAATCTATCAGCTCTACCTTCAAGAGATATCCAGAGTCAGACCTGAATCATACAGTATGTAGCTGTCTCAGATTGGCTTCTTTTTTTTTTTTGCGGTACGCGGGCCTCTTACTGTTGTGGCCTCTCCTGTTGCGGAGCACAGGCTCCGGATGTGCAGGCTCAGCGGCCATGGCTCACGGGCCCAGCCACTCCGCGGCATGTGGGATCTTCCCGGACCGGGACACGAACCCGTGTCCCCTGCATCGGCAGGCGGACTCTCAACCACTGCGCCACCAGGGAAGCCCTCAGATTGGCTCCTTTCACTTAGTTATATGATTTAAGGTTTCTCCATGACTTTTCAAGGCTTAATAGCTCATTTCCTTTTAGAGCCAAATAATATTCCATTGTCTGAATGTTCCACAGTTTATTTCACCTACTGAAGGGCATCTTGGTTGCTTCCATATTTTGGCAGTTATGAATAAAACTGCTGTACACATTCACATGCAGGTGTTTGTGTAGACATTAAGTTTTCAGCTCCTTTGGGTAGATACCAAGGAGTGTGATTGCTGGATCTTATGGTTAAGAGTACGTTTAGTTTTGTAAGAAAATGGCTGTACTATTTTACATTCTTACCAGCTGTGGATGAGATTTCTTGTTGCTCTATGTTCTCACTAACATTTGGTGTTGTCAATGTTCTGGATTTTGGCTGTTCTAAATAGGTGTGTAGTGGTATGCTGTTGCTTTAATTTGCATTTCCCTGATGACATATGATGTACGCGTCTTTTCGTATGCTGATTTGCCATCTATATATCTTCTTTTGAGGTGCCTCTTAAAGTCATTGGCCTCAGAGAGAGATTTCTTATTGATTAAAGATACCCCAAAACATACCTCAGTCATAAACCTTTATCCATCTAACAACATAACTGAAAAATATAAAGCAAACCTATTTGAAGTAAAGAGAAATGGAATCATATCATATTGAGATGCTATAATCATAGAGAAACTTTTACGTGCCTCTCAGAGTACAAGTATAGATACATAAATATAAATATGTGTGTGTGTGTATGTGTATGTATATATATATATATTTGAATTCAACAAATGGGTAATTTCAAATACCCATAAAACTTCTCTATTAATTCAGTCTCAAAGAAAATATCAACAGATTCCAAAACATAAAGTTCATGCAGACCATTTCTCTGATATCAGTGCAATAAAGTTTGTCATTGACATAAAAATGTAGCAGAAAATAAAATATTTTTTAAATTAATTAATTAATTTTATTTTTGGCTGCATTGGGTCTTTGTTGCAGTGTGGGGGCTACTCTTCGTTGCAGTGCGTGAGCTTCTCGTTGCAGAGCACGGGCTCTAAGCGCACGGGCTTCAGTAGCTGTGACACACAGGCTCAGTAGTTGTGGCGCACGGGCTTAGTTGCTCCGCAGCATGTGGGATCTTCCCAGACCAGGGCTCTAACCTGTGTCCCCTGCATTGGCAGGTGGATTCTTAACCACTGCACCACCAGGGAAGTCCCAAATAAAATATCTATACTTGACAAAATTTAAAACAATCCTTGCTCTAACTGTTGGGGATTTATTGCCAACTGAGTGAGATTAATTACTATTTGCTAAAGAAAACAAAAACAAATATTTCTTTTAAATGAGAGTTTTATAATATCTAAAGAAAAATATCCACTTGCATACACATAATGGAGAAATAAAGAATTAAATAAACATCAATTTAATGAGTAAAAACTAACTTAAAATCAAGGTGCTTTGAAAAAATTTTCTCTATATTTTCCCCTATATTTCTTATCTGTATTTTACAATTAGTGAAATATCAATACATATTTTACCAATTGTGAACTGTATTTTAATGTAGTAGCTAAGGCAAAAGTGAATCACTGATACAGCAAGGGCATATATTTGCAAGAAGATCATTTCAATATGGAAACTCCATTTGGATTTGTCTTTAAAGTTGTATGGGTTAAAAAAAAATCACATATGAGGGACTCCTGGCGGTCCATTGGTTAAGACTCTGCACTTCCTTTGCAGGGGGCGCAGGTTCGATCTCTCGGGGAACTAAGATCCCACATGCCCTGTGGTGTGGCCAAAAAAAAAATCACATATTTATCTTTTCAGAATATGTCACATATTTATACACTTCATTTCTTACATTTTTGAAAACTCTTGCTCCTTATCAAATGTTTTACATTTTAGGAATATAATTTTTTTATTTCATGTTTTTACAGCGACACTTGGATCTTTTCAGCAAAGCCATTTAGGTAGTGATGAAATGTTAGAGAAAAGCATATGCTAGATTTTCTTTAAGTGGGCATCAAAACTCAGGGTATTATTTAAATTTAGCAGCAGTACTCATGTATATAAAATATTCTTTTTAAGCATTACTTTTTAAAAAAAATTATTTATTTTTGGCTGTGTTGGGTCTTCGTTGCTGTGCACAGTCTTTCTCTAGTTGTGGGCAGTGGGGGCTACTCTTTGTTGCTGTGCGCAGGCATCTCATTGCAGTAGCTTCTTTTGTTGCAGACCACGGGCTCTAGGTGTACAGCCTTCAGTAGTTGTGGCACGCAGGCTCAGTAGTTGTAGCTCGCAGGCTCTAGAGCACAGGCTCAGTAGTTGTGGCGCACGGGCCTAGTTGCTCTGCGGCATGTGGGATTTTCCCGGACCAGGGCTTGAACCCGTGTCCCCTGCATTGGCAGGCGGATTCTTAACCACTGCGCCACCAGGGAAGTCCTGTAAATTGTTGATGTACCTTTCAAAAGCTCATTGAGACGATGGAAAATTTTGTTGTGTTATTCAGGATATTAACATTGTACAAAATTTAAGATAATTTATTTTAGTTTTCCATTGTCTCTGGAAAGAACAACATGTTTTAAGCATAAGCAAGTATGCTTTGTTTTATACAGAGTGTCTCATGTTTTATATCAGTGTATTCCTAAGAACAATATCATGAAGCAGATTACATTATGTTATTTTTCTTATCATGTGGAAATGAATTGCATGAGGGTCTTTGGTGTATGATGTACGTAATACGTAGTCTAATGTACTGCACATAAAGCTTGTATGATAATGTATCATAAATACGACTCAAATTAATATATTAGCCGTGATAAACAAGTATTTAACAGTTTTATTTGCTTCTTAGAATTTTGAAGCACTTTGGGTAAATAATTTGAATGGCCCTACTTTCTCAAGTAGCTCTTTAAGAAATTTTCAGGTATGGCCATCCCCTGGTGGTCTATTGATTAGGATTCGGTGCTTTCACTGCGTGGCCCAGGTTCAATCCCTGGTTGGGGAACTGAGATCCTGCAAGCCACGTGGCACAGCCAAAAAAGAAAAATAAGGAAGGAAAATTTGAGGTATGCTGAGTTTTTCTCCCTTAAAACAAATTTATTTAGCAAACAGGAGCATTCAGAATAATCTGACTAGTAGGTGTTTCAAAAATTAGTTTTAAGTGTTTGTTGCTGTGATAATAGCAGCTTACCTAATATTTTTCTTTACTCCTTCCTGTTCTTTTAGTGTACTATGAGGTATACTTGCAGCTGCTCTGGATGTGATTAAATAAAGTTCATCATAAAGGAATAGATGGTTTTTTGTTTTTATTTATTTATTTATTGCCACTTATCATAGTACTCCACACTTCTTGGGAAAGACTAATTTTTCAGTACAGAGAAAGTTAAAATAATTTTTCAGAAAATTACAAAGGTATACTACAATTTCTTGTTGCTCCAGTGAAATATGACTAATTGAGTAACTTAATAACACTATTATAAGAGAAAAAGACAAAATGTTTGTTGTGTATGTGTTTGTGTGTGTGTGTGTGTGTGTGTGTGTGTATATATATATATATATATATATATATATATATATATATATATATATAGTATGTGTGTATATCCTATGCCATTTGCTGTTAATTAATTTTAATAGTAGTGTCCTGTCTCTCAACATGTCTTGCACCCAACACACCTAGGACCTGGCATACTCCCATCTGAGAGAGTGGCCATTGTGGCATTGACTCCCAGCAAAAGTGTTGTGAGGGAGTACCTCCCAATAGATTATATTGGAATGTTGGGGGTAGGATGGGGCATTGTATATTTAACGGTCTGTGATGAACAACTCTTTGCCATATACAGCCTTAGAATCATTGCCATAATACTTCCTCACTGGGAATGAGGGAAGAATTTTTAAATTACTAAACCTAAGGAGTAGTGTAAAACCTAAACTCGGAAGAGTGCCTGTATGACACTCAGAGAAGACAAATGAATAGACATCTTCTATCTGAATAAACAGAGAACTGTTAAAACCTCGATTTAAAGTCAAATATTTATTGAACACCTGCTGTGGTACTAACAGCAATTAATATTTGAATAATGCTTTCCAGTTTGTAAAGTTCTTTTACATTAAATATTGACTCACTTAATTCTTACCATAAGCCTTTGAGATAATTAAGACAAGTATTCTTATCATCTCCTTTTTGCAAATGAAGAAATTAAAGTTTAGATAAGTTGAATGGCTTGTCCAAGGTACAAGATCTAGAAAGTAACTAGCAGAGCCTATGCGAGGGGAAAAGTGTACATTGTCGTAAGGTGCACATTTCATCCATGAGGGGCATGGATTTGTTCATCAAAATTTGTCTTAAAAACTAGAAAGAAGGGCTTCCCTGGTGGCGCAGTGGTTGAGAGTCCGCCTGCCGATGCAGGGGACACGGGTTCGTGCCCCGGTCCGGGAGGATCCCACATGCCGTGAAGCGGCTAGACCCGTGAGCCATGGCCGCTGAGCCTGTGCGTCCGGAGCCTGTGCTCCGCAACGGGAGAGGCCACAACAGTGAAAGTCCCGCGTACCGTAAAAAAAAAACAAAAAACTAGAAAGAAGCTCTTTTAAAGTAAATAAAAGGAAATATGTCTTTCTATAGTAATAGACTCCAATTACCCTTGTCAGTTACAGGTTCTCTCCTTTCCTATCCCTTTCCAGTCCCTCCCATCTTTACACTTGCTTCTTTCTGCCTCTTCCTCCTCATTCCTCCCCTTCTTATCTCTTCATTTTCCCTTCCTACCTGCTCCTCCCTACTTATCTCTCCCTCTTTTTTTTTCTAATTGAAGTATTGTTGATTCACAATATTATATTAGTTTCAGGTGTACAGTATAGTGATTCAGTATTTTTATAGGTTATACTCCATTAAAACTTATTATAAGATAATGCCTGTACTTCTCTGTGCTATACAATATATCCTTGTTGTTTATCTATTTTAATCTATTTTATACCTAGTAGTTTGTATCTCTTAGTCTCATATTCCTCATTTGCCCCTCCCTGCTTTCTTCTCCCTTTTGGTAACCACTAGTTTGTTTTCTGTATCTTTGAGTCTGTTTCTGTTCAGAGCAGCACTCTTTACAGTAGCCAAGATATGGAAGCAACCCAAATGGATAAAGAAGATATAAGATATATATATATAAAAAAACACACACACTGTGGAATATTACTCAACCATAAAAAAAGAATGAATTCTGCCATTTACAGCAACACGAGTGTACCTAGAGAATATTAAGCTTAGTGAAATAAGTCAGACAGAGAAAAAGAAATACTAATGATTTCACTTATATGTGGAATCTAAAATTTAGGTACTACAAATGAGTGTATATGCAAAACAGACTCACCGTTAACTCTCCGTCTTTATCTCCAGTTACAGCTACATCCCTCTTCCTCTTTTCCCATCCTCACTCCTCTGTCTCCTCCACTCTCTAGCTCTCTCTCCTCCCTCCTCCTCTATTTCATTCCTTCTTTTTCTCTTCCCATATTTCTTCCTCTCCTCTTCTTTCCCTCTCCTTCCCTTTTCTCTCCTCATTCCACCTGCCAGTGATCGAAATAAAATGGGTTTCAGAATTGTTTGGTCAGTGGTTTTTTCATTATTCTTAAGATCTCATGAGTAGTGAGATATAGGCTAAATAAAATGGGTCTTGGGCCCTCTGTTTTCCTCACTACAGCCTATGTAAGTCAGCTTTTTTTTAGTTCATATTAGCATTCTATGTCAGATTTCATTTAAAAGAAGAGTTTTGCTCCTCTAAAAGTTTGAAAAACAAAAGTATGTTATAAATTTGTAATCAAGTAGAATTTTAGGGGTGTTATTAATTTTTTGAGGTTGAAAGAGTGGAGAATTTGGCTTTTCCATGGCATAGTACTTTAGGATTTCTCTTACAGTCACTGCCAAGCTGAATTGTATGCTAGTCTGAAACAATACAACAGTTTTTGTAGTTTTTTTCTTAGTTAATACTACTAAAAACATAATCAGTACAGGACAATATTGTAAAAAGTAGTTTCTGATTTGAGACCACTGTAATATAATGAACCCAAGAACAAACCAAAACTCAACTTGATGTCATTTATCCATGTTAATGGAACTATTCCATTTTTTTTATATACAGAATGGGGTAAAATTGATAGAACCATTATGGAGGGTAATTTGGCAATATGAACAAAAGCTTTAAAAAATATTTTTGTTCTTTGACTTAGCTAACCCCTTCTGGAAATTTTTTTTTTTTTTTTTTTGGCGGTACACGGGACTCTCACTGTTGTGGCCTCTCCTGTTGTGGAGCACAGGCTCCGGACGCACAGGCTCAGCGGCCATGGCTCAAGGGCCCAACTGCTCCGCGGCATGTGGGATCCTCCCGGACCGGGGCACGAACCCGTGTCCCCTGAATCGGCAGGCAGACTCTCAACACTGCGCCACCAGGGAAGCCCTGGAAATCTTTTTAAGGGGAAAAATTATTTTGAGCAGTATTACTCTTTTGTCTGCTCAGTATAATTTGATATGGTGAACTGCCTTTCTATCATGACTGTTGCATGTGATTTTGGTGGACTTAGCAATCATATGACCCTATCACAAAAATGGAGATGGGACCCAGCAGGGCCAATCAAAAGATTTCAGCCCTTGGGACACTGAGTGATACATGAATGGACTGTGACCCAAGCATTCTGAGTCTTTTTTTGTGAATTGAAAGGACACTGAGAGAGAAGGGGTCACAGGCTGTAAAACTTACTTGTTTGGGGTCACCAGAGTCTACCTTTGCCATCATATGACTGAACTAACCCAGAAGAGAAGAAAAGTGGACCTGAGAAGTAGAGAGAGTCAGATTCCTAAATTGACACTCCTGAGGACATCATATGAATTTCAGTATCTGGCTATACCTGAAGCACCATCACTTGTTTTTGATTACTGATTTAATCTCTTTACCTGTTGTATTTGTGTCTATTTTGGTAGCTTGTGTCTTTGTAGGAATTTTTCTATTTCATCTAAGCTATCTAATTTATTGGTATACAGTTCTTCACAGTATTCCTTTACAAGTATTTTTATTTCTGTTAGGTTGATAGTAACATCCCCTCTTCCATTTCTGATTCTAATAATTTGTTTCCTTTTTTATTTTTTGGTCCATCTAACTAAGGTTTTATCAATTTTATTCATCTTTTCAACAGATGAGCTTTTGGTTTTGATTTTGTTCATCTTTTCAATGAATGAGCTTTTTTGTTTTATTGACTCTTTGTCTTCCTGTTTCGTAATGTCTTCCTACTAATAGAGATACTCATTTTTAAATTAGTTTTTCACAAGAGAACTTAATGTTATCTGAGTATTTATTTGTTGTATTAGATTCTCAGATGCTTAACACTAGAAATGATTTGAAAGAAGATGTCAAAAGTGATTCAGTGCTGCTTACCAGTGGGAGGTGTGATCTGAAAAAACAACACAGTGTCACTCAAGCCACTCAGACGAGCCCAGAGGTTCCTTGGCCTTCTCAGTCAGTCAACTTTCCTGAGTGCTCCTTTGACTTTACTAGGGAACAGGTAATGGAAAAACTAGTTCATTCTCATTCAGTTTCAGCAATTAAAATAAATATTAAATAGTTAAGACATTATTTACTTATTTAACATTTGTTGAGTGCTTGTTATATGCCAGGCACTGTGTTAGATGCTGTTGATACAGTGTTGAGCAAGGTATGGACATCCCCAGCCTTCACAGAGTTTGTAGTCTGATGGAAGATAAAGGAGTAAGTGTGGGACAGTGCCAGTTTCTGGAATCCACGAAGGCTTCTTGGAAGATATATTCATTTTGATGTCTTATTTTTAAGTTGCAAAAGTATTGTTATGTTTTGGAACTTTGGAAAAATTTTTTAAAACAACTCTAACATATTGTAACCTCCTACAGTGCTGTCAGTATTTTAAAATTTTTCCTCCCAGGCTCTTTCCATAATTTTTCTAAACAATTACTATTCTAGTGTATATAACTGTATTTTTTTTACTTAACATTGTTTAACAGATGTCTTCCATATTACTACGTATGCTTCGCATATGTATTTTATTTGTTTTTTTAATTCAAGTATAGTCGATGCTTCATATTTATTGTTAGTGGCAGATTAATATGGGTGTGGATGTGTTGTCATTTCTAAGGTTCCTCTTAACATTTAATATTTGAGTTGCTTCTTATTTTTTGCTGTTATCAAATTCTATCCAGCAGAATTTTAATTCTCTATGATAGAACCACAGAATGAGTTCATTCATCTGTTTAACAGGATTTGTTGGATGTCAACTCTAAGCTAAGGATATAGAATTGTAACAGTATACCACGCCCTGTCTATTAAGAAACTCAAAGTTTAGTGGGAAAGACAGAAGCATGTAAACGGTAGTCAGAACATACTGTTTCATGTGTTATATGTACTAGAGTTTGTGAAGTACAGTGAAATACCCAACTTGGTCTGTAAGGCAGGCATTCTTAAGCTGGTACTAAAAGGTCTGAGAACTCTTTGAAATTGAACGAATTTATTTTAATATATCTGTGTAAATGTGTTTTCCTGTGGAGAAAGTTTTATCACATCTTCCTGACTAGGGGTTAGGGAATGGTTCTAAGAGGATAAAATGCTTGAACCGAGTCTTAATGAGGGCAGACCTATTGACATCTAGATGAAAATGTCTAATGAGATATTCAGAATGTGGGTCTGGGGCTCCAGAGAGAGGCTTGTGCTGGATCAGGCTATCTGTAGTTATTGGAGCCACAGGAGTAGATGAGATCATCTAAGAGAGTGGCTCCAGTGATAAGAGAAGGCGACCAATTATGGAATTTAATAGAATACGAAAAATGTAAGGGTTATTAAACAGCTGAGGAAAAGATGAAAAGTCCATAGGTAGAGAGGGATAAACAAGAAAGAACTGTAGCATAAAAGGCAAAAGAGGAGAGAGGCGTAGCAAGGAGTGGTGAGGCAGCAGCATCTTAAGAGAAATTGAAATTAAACAAAATCACTATTAGATTTGGAAATTAGAAGTTAATTAGTGTTTTGAATTGCTGGGTCAAAACTTACGGACATTTTTAAGTGCTTGGTATGTGTTTCCAAATAAATTCGCAAAACAGTTTCCGGCTTAAGTGCATCCTCACCAGCATTGGGTAATTTTACTGACTCATGTGTCACACCTTTGATACTGTATAAATAGTTTGTGTTTTCTGAAAATGGTTAAGTTTTCTTATTTTCCAAATTTATCATTTCAGCTCATGGAAGAGAATGAATCTCTTAAACAGGAATTGGCTAAAGCTAAAACAGCTCTTGCAGAGGCTCACTTGGAAAAAGATGCTCTTCTCCATCATATAAAGAAGATGACAGTTGAATAGCAGGAGTGGCAGTCAGAAACTCAAATTATAGCTCTGGAGTATGGTGGTTATATTTATAATGTGATGTTTCCAGTTAGTGGAAGACTTTCCTTTTCATGAAAAGACAATAAAATGAAATAGAATGTGATGAAGTGGTGACTATTCCAAAGCCAGTTTAGAAAATACTAGGTACGGGCATTACAATCTTTTGGTTGTTTTGTGTTTTGGGGTTTAAACCCTCTTTTAAACTGGTGTGATATAAGGAAGTCAATGCATACTGTAAAATAATTACCTGCCTAATGAATAGAAGATGTCATTTCCTAATTTTGATATTACATTATAGGCATTTTTTAAAAAGAAAAATTTAAATCTATGTGTTCCCACTATTTATCACTATTTGTTAATAATTTACTATTATTTACAAAGATTCAGATGCTTTTAGGGCTAATGTAAAATAAAAGGAGGCTTACATTTTAAATGTTATTAAAATTATGTACTTATATCTATATGTAATTACTGTAAAAAAAAGTCCAATCAAATTAATGAATATCTAATGGCTCGGTTTGAAAATTCTAGAAAATCATCACCCTACTGCACTTATGAAGTAACTTGAAAATGTGAAAAAGAATCATTTTAAGTGATGGGTAAGCTGTGTAAGTTGAAGCTATAATTTTCAACAAAGAAGATGGCATAAATGTTAAAATAAAAAGCATAAACTGTAAAAAAGCAAGACATTAGAGTATATGGCCAACTGATTTAAAAAGCATTATTTGTACATTCCTTTAAACATTTATTGTTAGAAGTAAAAGAGTAATTTAACTATCCTACTAAATTTAGCATTTGTAACTGTAAGAATTTTAACTAATGCTATTTATATTAGTTCTTTACCTTCATCTTTCCTTTATTTAAGGAAGGGAATGTTTTCAGAGAATTTTCTTTTCACATACATAAAACAATTTCATACCATTCCTGTAGTATCACAACAGGTGGATGTTTGCACATGTCAAATTTATAATGCTAGTTTTGATTAAAGTTCTATGTGACTTATATATTATCTTCTATAATAAGAAAAACTGGTAAATTTTGAATTCTATTTTCTAGGGATTGTTAAGTTTGAAAGCAACATGAGAGAGAATCTCAATCATGCATTATGAAATAAAAGTTTATGAGTATTTAAGAAACAGAGGCTTTTAACAATTTAAAATATATTTCTGATAGAATTAAACTAAGTGGGGTCTATTTTAAAATTCACATTCTTAAACATAAATATATCTAAGATAGAACATGAAATAGCTGGACTGCTCTTTCTTTAAGATACTTGAAAATTTTCAACCACGTTCAGACACTTTATGGTGCTTTGCTTGTTTGGTATGACTTATTTAGCCATCCCTCTATCTAAGTACTTGGAAGGAAATACATTTCATTTTACATTAAGTGTTGGAGTGATTTTAGATTTTATTGAAAATGGTACTGGCTTTTTTTTTTTTTTTCTATAATGTCCATTTTAACTAACATTATTTAAAATACAGACCCTGTTTTGGGAGCTAAGGATACAGCAAAGAACAAGTTAAATTGTTATTATTTTACCTCAGAGTGTTTTTAAAATCCTGATAAACCATTTTAATCTAAGACTATTATATAGTTTTAGATTAAAAGCAAAGGTCTAATTAAATATTTTAAATGTATAGCTTATATCCTTAGTAGAGTACTTTTGATCTGTAGGTATATAGTCAACAAAAGCAGTCTCTATTATAGAAAAGCTGGATTGATGGGACATTAACTTCTTCAGAGCTTGCAGTGTTTCTCAGACTTGAGCTATTTGCTCTATATGAATTTTAAATTTATGATATATTATAATTATTTAGTGTTATAGATGCTGAATGTTTTTCTTATTTTCAATTTATTTGGCCTTCTCAAGAAAATCATATAAACAGTAGAGATGATAATAATTAATGTGGATCTGAACATTCTATATGCTTTGTTAGATTTTTTAAAATTTATAGTGATTACTATTTTTATAGAGATTTAAAATTAATAAAACACTTCCAAAACCATTATGTAATTCCCACAGCAAACCTGGGAGGTAGGTATTATTCACATTTTAAAAGTTAAATAAAAACCTTAAGGCTCAGAAAGAACAAGTGACTTGACTGAAATCACAATAACCTGCTCTTTTTACTTACATCCCAATTATATGCTTTTATTTTATCTTATTCCTTATTTCACAGATTTTTCTTGATGTGGGGAAAGGAATCACTTGTTGGTCTTTTATCTGTTTTTCTTTTAAACATAAATAATAATACTTTTAAAGTGTGTGTGTGTGTATGATGTGTGTATTATTCAAACTATTTAAAAGATAAGGGGAGAATTTTTTTTAAGTTAACCCCAACCTTTTTAGCTGTGTGAGAAATATAGGAATCAACCTGTAATAAACTTACCAGAGTTTTTAAATGACCACAAATTAGATATAAAGTTGCCATGTCTTTGCTAAATCCCTAGCAGAGATGTTAGTAATCAGGGGAAGAAAATGATACTTGTGTTTTCCTTTTTAATTTTACATATGTGAAAAACATTTTCTTGGCATCTTGTATTTTTTTTCTTTTCTCATTTTATCCTAGAATTCAAAAGATCACCATGTGACACTAGTTGTAGTGAAACATTATTTTTATTTAAGCCATGTAAGAATGGCTGTATAGGATTGCAGGCAAATATATGTGAAAAAATTAACCAGAAACTCCTTTTGGATTTTTATTGTAGTTATTGTTATTCAGTACTTGTCAGTAGAGGGGTTAAAACTTCCTCTTTATGTTTTTATTAACGTATCCAATCTGAGGTACCACCATCACCCTGGTTTCCAAGCTGGTAACCTAGAACTCCTCTTAGACACCTTCCTCTCCCTAACTGCAACCCCCCACCCCCAAATTAGTTCACTACTGCATCCTGTCATTCTACCTTGTAAATTTATCTACTTCACTTACCACCTTCCTAATCTAAGCTACCATCAGCACTTTTTACCTGCATTACTGCAGTTGACTCGTAACTGGTCTTCCTAAGCTACTCTGGCCTTCCTGATTCATTTTTATAGGCAGGGAGAATTCTCTTTTTTGAAGTGCAGTTTTAATCAAGGCAACCCACCTACCCCAGTTTCACCTCTAGCTTAAAACACATTAATGGCATTTAATTGCTCTTACGATTAAAACAAAAATATGTTGCCTATGAGATTATGTATTAGGGCCACTATTTATATTATAATTATGAACGTTGAAAAAGTTAATGTCTCAAAACATTAAAACAATGACTGGCACATCACCTTAAAAAGCATTTAATAGAGGTTATTATTATTACTTCTTAGTTTCATTTTGCACCATGTTTTACTTTCTTTGTGTTCTACCCTCATTGCACTTTAACTGTCTGAAATAAGTGAGAATCAAAGTGCCTCTTCCACCATAGAAATCTTTGTTCATGCTATTCCTTTGGCTTGAAGTACTTTCGTCGCTTAGTTAATTCCTGTTTGTCTTTTGGATCTCAGCTCATTCATCACTTCCTCAGGGAAGCATTCCCTAATTTCTTTCACCAGAGTAAGACCCACTGTTATACATTATCACGTGAACACATACCACTACTTAGCACTGAACACCTTTGTAATTTTATATGTTTTTGATTAATGTAGACCCTCTACATTGTAAACTCCATGAGGACAGGAATTTTGTGTGTTTTTGTTGCCACTGTTCAACTTTGTATTCCTCGTGCCTCATACAGTGCCTGGCACATAGTAGGTTCTCAATAAATTTGTTGAAAGAATAAAATGAATGGATGAGGTATCAAAGATGTTTTTCAGGTATTGAGTTCTTCCCCTCAGTTGGATTGAGGGAAAATGGAACATAGGCATAAAATTTGGAGGTGGTAGTTATTAAAAGTGGCAGACTACTTGAGTCCATAGGGAAAGAAAAAGATGGAGAATGGATAAATTTGCCATATTATGTCCTTCTGAATTTTAAATACCTGAAATTCTAGATGATTTATCACAAATCATCACAGAAGAGAAAATTAGCACATCGATTCATACAGGCACTGCAGTGCCAGAATGTCATCTGGCTTTGATTGTAACATATGGTGTTGCGGCTGTTGAGATCTGCCAGTCCTGTCAGCTAAACAGAATGGAAATAAGGCCAAAAAAGTAGTGGCTGAAATAGTTTTCAATTTTGAGAAATTGATACACAGGATCAGTTGTGCCTAATTCCTTAAGGTGTTAACAGTCTCATTTTACCTTGCACCTAGGGATGCTAAAGAAAATAAATTTTGAGCTATGTTTCAATTTCCTTTTAGAATAAAATACCCAAAGATGGAATTATGCAGGATATATATAGAAACATTAAAGAAGTAATGTTTTTTTTTTTTTTTTTTTTTTTTTTTTTTTTTTTGCGGTACGCGGGCCTCTCACTGCTGTGGCCCCTCCCATTGCGGAGCACAGGCTCCGGACGCGCAGGCTCAGCGGCCGTGGCTCAAGGGCCCAGCCGCTCCGCGGCATGTGGGATCTTCCCAGACCGGAGCACGAACCCGTGTCCCCTGCATCGGCAGGCGGACTCTCAACCACTGCGCCACCAGGGAAGCCCAGAAGTAATGTTTTTAAACACTGATTTCTTCATTAAATTATAATACTTGACATTTAAATATTTTTTTGCTGCTTTTTTGAGAAGTACAAAAATTAAGGTAACATGAAGCAAAAATGTAAGCATGATGATTTTTATAAACCATTAGATATTAACTAATAGATCATTGTACACTGGAGGGAAATTCATGTTAATGTTACAATATTGAAATTCAATATAAGTGCTGCCCACACTACTGGGCTGGTAGGTCTGAGGATTTGAAACTCTTTTACGAGAAAAATTTTAAGACATATGAAATCAACTAAATGTCTTTTTTTTCTATTTGTATAGTATGATAGTTTTTTCTAGTCTTAGGAAAAAAAATGTATCACTAAATCACCAAGAGGAGTAAACAGGGTTTTAAAAGATTTTGAAACCATTTAGATTAAAAGGCAATAGTAAATAATTTATACATTAGGTTTTATTTTCACTTTGCTTGTGTTACCAATCAAAAGTCAATTCATTCTTTCCAATAACTTATATTAAGCTGATTGAATGGTAAGTAAAATTTCTCATTCTTGACTTTAATTCTTCACTTTTATGTGAAGACATATTTGATTGTTTAGGTGAAGAAATATACCTGAGCATTTTGGAGTTTAAGAGAGTACAGTGAGGTGATTAACCTTCTTCTTGCAACCACTTAGGAGAATTGTTTTATTGATGTAACAAAAAACTCAAATACTGAATCACAACCATCAAGACTGAGAATTTTAAAAATAAAAAACAGAGAGACCTTCAAGATGGCAGAGGAGTAAGACATGGAGATCACCTTCCTCCCCACAAATACATCAGAAATACATCTACATTTGGAAAAACTCATACAGAACATCTATGGAATGCTGGCAGAAGACCTCACACTTCCTAAAAGGCAAGAAACTCCCCACGTACCTGGGTAGGGCAAAAGAAAAAAGAGAAAACAGAGACAAAAGAATAGGGATGGGACCTGCACCTCTGGGAGGGAGCTGTGAAGAAGGAAAAGTTTCCACATGCTAGGAAGCCCCTTCACTGGCGGAGATGGGGGGTGGCAGGGGGGAAGCTTTGGAGCCATGGAGGAGAGCACAGCAATAGGGCTGCAGAGGGCAAAGTGGAGAGATTCCTGCACAGAGGACTGCTGCTGACCAGCACTCACCAGCCTGAGAGGCTTGTGTGCTCACCCACCGGGGCGGGTGGGGGCTGGGAGCTGAGGCTCGGGCTTCAGAGGTCAGATCCCAAGGAAAGGAGTTGGGTTGGCTGCATGAACACAGCCTTAAGGGGGTTAGTGCACCACAGGTAGCTGGGAGGGAGTCCAGGAAAAAGTCTGGATCTGCCCAAGAGACCACTGTTTCAGGGTGTGGGAGGGGAGGGGATTCAAAGCACCACCTAAATGAGCTCCAGAGATGGGTTCGAGCTGTGGCTATCAATGCGGATGACAGAGATGGGCATGAAATGCTAAGGCTGCTGCTGCAGCCACGAAAAAGCCTGTGTGCAAGCATGGGTTACTATCCACAACTCTGCTTCCAGGAGCCTGTGCAGCCCACCACTGCCAGGTTCCCATGATCCAGGAACAACTTCCCTGGCAGAACACATGGCGCACCTCAGGCTGTTGCAATGTCATGTTTGCCTCTGCTGCTGCAGGCTCACCCTGCATTCCGTACCCCTTCTTCCCCCCGGCCTGAGTGAGCCAGAGCCCCCAAAGCAGCTGCTCCTTTAACCCCATCTTGTCTGAGCGAAGAACAGATGCCTTCAGGTGACCTACATGCAGAGGCAGGGCCAAATCCAGAGCTGAACCCCAGGAGGTGGGCGAACAAAGAAGAGAAGGAAATTTCTCCGAGCTTGGGAGCAACTGTAGACTTGCGGTTTGCTTTCTGCATCTAATGTGTTTCTGGTTTTATGTTTATTTTAGTATTTAGAGTTTATTATCATTGGTAGGTTAGTTTATTGATTTGGTTGCTCTCTTCCTTTATATATATATATATATATATTTTTTTTTTCCCCTTTTTCTCTTTTTCTGAGTGTGTATGTATATGCTTCTTTGTGGGATTTTGTCTGTATAACTTTGCTTTTACCATTTCTCCTAGGGTTCTGTCTGTTCGTTTTTTGGGTTTTTTTTTAGTATAGTTTTCAGTGCTTGCTTTCATTGGTGGATTTGTTGTTGTTTGGTTTGGCTGCTGTCTTGCTTCTTTCTCTTTTTTTTCTATATTTTTATTAATTTTTAATATTTTTAATTTTAATTATTTTATTTTGTAGTTTTCTTTCTTTCTATTTTTCTCCCTTTTCTTCTCAGCCATGTGGCTGACAGGGACTTGCTGCTTCAGCTGGGTGTCAGGCCGGTGCCTCTGAGGTGGGAGAGCTGAGCTCAGGACATTGGTCTACTAGAGACCTCCCCGCTCCATGTGATGTCAAACGGTGGAAGCTCTCACAGAGATCTCCACCTCAACGCTAAGACCCAGCTCCACTCAACCACCAGCAAGCTACAGTGCTGGACACCCTATGCCAAACAACTAGTAAGACAAGAACACAAACCCACCCATTAGCAGAGAGACGGCCTAAAATCATAACAAGGTCACAGACACCCAAAAACACACTACTGGACGCAGACCTGCCCACCAGAAAGACAAGATACAGCCTCGTCCACCAGAGCACAGGCACCAGTCCCCTCCACCAGGAAGCGTACACAACCCAATGAACCAACCTTAGCCACTGGGGACAGACACCAAAAACAATGGGAAATACGAACCTGCAGCCTGAGAAAAAGAGACCCCAAACACAGTAAGTGAAGCAAAATGAGAAGACACAGAAACACACAGCAGATGAAGGAGCAAGGTAAAAATCCAGCAGACCAAACAAATGAAGAGGAAATAGTCTGCCTGAAAAAGAATTCAAAGTAATGATAGTTAAGATCCAAAATCTTGGAAATAGAATGGAGAAGATACAAGAAATGTTTAACAAGGACCTAGAAGGACTAAAGAGCAAACAAACAATGAGGAACAACACAATAAATGAAATTTAAAATTCTCTATAAGAAATCAATAGCAGAAAAACTGAGGCAGAAGAACGGATAAATGACCTGGAAGATAAAATAGTGGAAATAACTACTGCAGAGCAGAATAAAGAAAAAAGAAAGAAAAGAATTGAGAACAGTCTCAGAGACCTCTGGCACAACATTAAGCAGACCAACATTTGAATTATAGGAGTCCCAGAAGAAGAAGAGAAAAGGGGCTGAAAAAATATTTGAAGAGATTATAGGTGAAAACTTACCTAATAAGGGAAAGGAAATAGTCGATCAAGTCCAGAAAGCACAAAGGGTGCCATACAGGATAAATCCAAGGCACATATTAAACAATCAAAAATTAAATACAAAGTAAAAATATTAAAAGCAACAAGGGAAAAACAACTAACATACAGGGAATCCCCATAAGGTTAACAGCTGATCTTTCAGCAGAAACTCTGCGAGCCAGAACGGAGTTGCAGGACATACTGAAAGCTATGAAAGCGAAAAACCTACAGCCAAGATGACTACACAGCAAGTATCTCATTCAGAATTGATGGAGAAATTAAAACCTTTACAGACAGGCAAAAGATAAGACAATTCAGCACCACCAAACGAGCCTTACAACTAATGCTAAAGGAACTTCTCTAGGCAGGAAACACAAGTGAAGGAAAAGACCTACAATAACATACCCAAAACAATTAAGAAAATGGTAATAGGAACATACATATCGATAGTTACCTTAAATGTAGATGTATTAAATGCTCCAACCAAAAGACATAGACTGACTAAATGGATACAAAAACAAGACCCATATATATTCTGTCTACAAGAGACCCACTTCAGACTTAGGGACCATAGAGACTGAAAGTGAGGGGATGGAAAAAGATATGCCATGCAAATGGAAATCAGAAGAAAGCTGGAGTAGCAATTCTCATATCAGAAAAAATAGACTTTAAAATAAAGATTATTACAAGAGGCGAAGAAGAACACTAGATAATGATCAAGGGATCAATGCAAGAAGAAGATATAACGATTATAAATATGTATGCACCCAACATAGGAGCACCTCAATACATAAGGGAAATGCTAAAAGTCATAAAGGGAAAAATCGACAGTTAACACAATCGTAGTAGGGGACTTTAACACCCCACTTTCACCAATGGACAGATCAATCAAAATGAAAATAAATAAGGAAACACAAGGTTTAAATGCTACATTAAACAAGATGGACTTAATTGATATTTATAGGATATTCCATCCAGAAACAACAGAATACACTTTCTTCTCAAGTGCTCGTGGAACATTCTCCAGGAGAGATCATATCTTGGGTCACAAATCAAGCCGTGGTAAATTTAAGAAAATTGAAATCATATCAAGTATGTTTTCTGACCCCAACGCTATGAGAATAGATATCAATTACAGGAAAAAGTCTGTAAAAAATACAAACACATGGAGGCTAAACAATACACTACTTAATAACCAAGATATCACCGAAGAAATCAAATAGTAAATCAAAAAATACCTCGAAACAAATGACTATGAAAACATGAACCAAAACCTATGGGTTGCAGCAAAAGCAGTTCTAAGAGGGAACTTTACAGCAATACAATCCTACCTTAAGAAATAAGAAACATCTCAAATAACCTAACCTTATACCTAGAGCAATTAAGAACAACAAAAAGCCCCCAAAGTTAGCAGAAGGAAAGAAATCATAAAGACCAGATCAGAAATAAATGAAAAAGAAATGAAGGAAACAATAGCAAAGATCAATAAAACTAAAAGCTCTTTCATGAAGAAGATTAAAAAAAATTGATAAACCATTAGCCAGACTCATCAAGAAAAAGGAGAAAACTCAAATCAATAGACTTAGAAATGAAAAAGAAGCAACAACTGACACTGCAGAAATACAAAGGATCATGAGAGATTACTACAAGAAACTATATGCCTGTAAAATGGACAACCTGGAAGAAATGGACACATTCTTAGAAAAGCACAACCTTCTGAGACTGAATCTGGAAGAAATAGAAAATATAAACTGACCAATCACAAGCACTGAAATGGAAACTATGATTAAAAATCTTCCAAAAAACAGAAGCACAGGACCAGATGGCTTCACAGGCAAATTCTGTCCAACATATAGAGAAGAGCTAACACCTGTCCTTCTCAAACTCTTCCAAAATATAGCAGAGGGAGGAAAACTCCCAAACTCATTCTCCAAGGCCACCACCACCCTGATACCAAAACCAGACAAAGGTGTCACAAAAAAAGAAAACTACAGGCCAATATCACTGATGAACATAGATGCAAAAATCCTCAACAAAATACTAGCAAACAGAATCCAACAGCACATTAAAAGGATCATACACGATGATCAAGTGGGGTTTATCCCAGGAATGCAAGGATTCTTCAATATATGCAAATCAGTCAATGTGATACACCATATTAACAAATGGAAGGAGAAAAACCATAGGATCGTCTCAATAGATGCAGAAAAAGCTTTCAACAAAATTCAACACCCATTTATGATAAAAACCCTCCAGAAAGTAGGCATAGAGGGAACTTAACATAATAAAGGCCATATATGAGAAACCCACAGCCGACATTGTTCTCAATGGTGAAAAACTGAAACCATTTCCTCTAAGATCAGGAGCAAGACAAGGTTGTCCACTCTCACCACTACTATTCAACATAGTTTTGCAAGTTTTAGTCACAATAATCAGAGAAGAAAAAGAAGTAAAAGGAATCCAAATTGGGAAAGAAGAAGTAAAACTGTCACTTTTTGCAGATGACATGATACTATACATAGAGAATCCTAAAGGTGTTATCAGAAAACTACTAGAGCTAATCATTGAATTTGGTAACAAACCAAGGTACAAATTAATGCAGAGAAATCTCTTGCATTCCTATACACGAATGATGAAAAACCTGAAAGAGAAATTAAGGAAACACTCCATTTTCCATTGCAACAAAAAGAATAAAATACCTAGGAATAAAGCTACAAAAAGATTTGTATGCAGAAAACTGTAAGACACTGATAAAAGTAATTAAAGATGATACAAATAGATGGAGAGATATATCATGTTCTGGACTGGAAGAATCAACATTGTGAAAATGACTATACTACCCCCACAGCAATCTGCAGATTCAATTCAACCCCTATCAAACTACCAATGACATTTTTCACAGAACTAGAACAAACATGTCACAATTTGTATGGAAACACAAAAGACCCCGAATAGCCAAAGCAATATTGAGAAAGAAAAATGGAGCTGGAGGTATCAGGCTCCTGAACTTCAGACTATACTACAAAGCTACAGTAATCAAGACAGTATGGTACTGGCACAAAATCAGAAATATAGATCAATGGAACAGGATAGAAAGCCCAGAGATAAACCCACACACATATGGTCATCTTAATTTTGATAAAGGAGGCAAGAATATACAAAGGAGAAAAGACAGCCTGTTCACTAAGTGGTGCTGGGACAACTTGACAGCTACATGTAAAAGAATGAAGTTACAGCACTCCCTAACACCATACACAAAAATAAACTCAAAATGGATTAAAGACCTAAATGTAAGGCCAGATACTATAAAACTCTTAGAGGAAAACATAGACAGAACACTCTATGACATAAATATCAGCAAGATCCTTTTTGACCCACCTCCTAGAGAAATGGAAATAAAAACAAAATTAAACAAATGGGACCTAATGAAACTTAAAAGCTTTTGCACAGCATTGGAAACCATAAGCAAGATGAAAAGACAACCCTCAGAATGGGAGATAAGATTTGCAAATGAAGCAACAGACAAAGGATTAATCTCCAAAATTTACAAGCGTCTCATGCAGCTCAATATCAAAAAAACAAACAACCCAACTGAAAAATGGGCAGAGGAGCTAAATAGACATTTCTCCAAAGAAGATATACAGATTGCCAGCAAACACATGAAAGGATGCTCAACATCACTAATCATTAGAGAAATGCAAATCAAAATTACAATGAGGTATCACCTCACACCGGTCAGAATGGCTATCATCCAAAAATCTACAAAGAGTAAATGCTGGAGAGGGTGTGGAGAAAAGGGAACCCTCTTGCACTGTTGGTGAGAATGTAAATTGATACAGCCACTATGTAGAACATTATGGAGGTTACTTAAAAAACTAAAGATAGAACTACCATACAACCCAACAATCCCACTACTGGGCATATACCCTGAGAAAACTGTAATTCAAAAAGAGTCATGTACCACAATGTTCATTGCAGCTCTGTTTACAATAACCAGGACATGGAAGCAACCTCAGCTTCCATCAACAGATGAATGGATAAAGAAAATGTGGCACATATATACAATGGAATATTACTCAGCCATAAAAGGAAACGAAATTGAGTTATTTGTAGTGAGGTGGATGGACCTAGAGTCTGTCATACAGAGTGAAGTAAGTCAGAAAGAGAAAAACAAATACCATATGCTAACACATATATATGGAATCTAAAAAAATTGGTTCTGAAGAACCTTGGGTCTGGACAGGAATAGAAATGCAGACGTAGAGAATGGACTTGAGGACACGGGGAGGGGGAAGTGTAGGCTGCGACAAAGTGAGAGTGTGGCATGGACATACGTACACTACCAAGTATGGAATGGATAGCTGTTGGGAGGTGGCCACATAGCACAGGGAAATCAGCTCGGCGCTTTGTGACCACCCAGAGGGGTGGGATAGGGAGGGTGGGAGGGAGACACAAGAGGGAGGAGATATGGGGATATATGTGTATGTATAGCTGACTCACTTTGTTATAGAGCAGAAACTAACACACCATTGTGAAGCAAATATAGTCCAATAAGGATTAAAAAAAAAAAAACAAAACTGGAAGAGCTAGAGTCTTGGTTGAATTCGGGTCCTTGTTTTTATTTTTTTCTTTTCTTTTTTGGCAAGAATGTTTTATAGGTGGCTCTGTATACTTCATATTATATCACAGCAAATGCACATACAGCCTGTTTATCCCACTTTTAGTAATACTTACTTTCCTTAGTGGATTCAAATTCTCTTAGCCTAATCTCTCAAATTTATACTTTCTCATCGACTTTTCACCTAATGGCTTTAGTAGTGATTGGTGGTCCCTGCCTATATCCATTCTTTCATTAGAGATTTTAAAATGGTGATGTTGTCATTGTATAATAACTTATTGTTTTATTACATCTGTTTCTTCTATAATAAAATAACTGTCGCCCACAAATAACAACAACAACAAAATGTCTAGTGGAGTGTTCAGCATCTCTGCACCTGAACCATTCAGCTGTGCTGCACACCCATATTCAGCAAAATGCAATTCCTGAAGATAACTCTCTTCCTTACACAAAGTTAAGAACCATCTAGTGTGGCTTTATCATCTCTTTACTCGGAGTGTGTGTCGTGGGGGAGGTGTGATGGGTTTTAGTTCCTTCACTAAGTAGATTAGGAGAAGAGTCAGGAGGGAATGATTATAGATAAAAAGCAGAAGTTTAAAGACTGAGCTGTTTGCCGATCCACTGTTCAGAGTTCAGAGAGGTGAGGAAGAACCAGGACAGGAGACCAAGAAGCAGTTACAGAAGGAAAACCGGAAAGTGGTGCCCTAAATGCCAAATGAAGAAATTGTTTAAGAAGGAAGGAATGGTTGGCTATGTTAAATGCTGCTCAAAGCTCAAAAAGGTGAGGAGTGAAAACTGACAATCAGATTTAAGGATAAGGACATGTTTGGTGACCTTGAAAACAGCTTCAGTGGAGTAGTGTGGACAAGACCTTTTTGAAATGGGGCACAAGAGAGAATGAAAGGTGAAACATTGGATAGAATGAGCACAGACAACACTTTCAAGGAGTTTTACATCAAAAGGTAAGCTAGCTATGTAATTTACAGTCCAAACGAACACATTTGAAAAGGGTACTATTAATAATTAAACCAAGATTTAATTAAATAATTAAGTGTGAACTGCAAGTGTCATGGCAAACTGAAAGAAATGTTATTTTGTGGAGAAAAGGAGAGACCGAGGGCTATGGCTGGAAGAGAAGTGGAAGAAAAAGTGGTGGTTGATTAGTTTTTTTAAGAAGGGAGAAATAATAGCTAATAGAAATGATCTGGTAGGGAGGGAAAGTTTTATGATAGAGGAGGGAAAGGACATTTTTAGAGCAATTTCTTTGATTAGGGAAGAGGGGATAGTATATTGTGTAAAGGGAAAGGCTGGTTTTAGCCAGGAGCATGGATAGAAGGCAAAGAACATGGGGACAAACTCACGTAGATGAGATGATGTCATGGGAGCTTGTGGAAATTTTCTTATGAAGGTTATTGTAATAGGACATTTACTAAGAATGAGGATTAGGGAGAAGTTATTGGAGATTTTGAGAGAGAGATATGAAATAGTTTTGTTTTTTTGTTTATGTTTTTAAAAGATTTATTTACTTATTTATTTGGCTGCGTCGGGTCTTCGCTGCGGCTCTCGGGCTTCTCTCTAGTTGTGGTGTGCAGGCTCAGTACTTGCTGCACGCAGGCTCTCTAGTTGTGGCCCACAGGTTAAGTTGCCCCGCGGCATGTGGGATCTTAGTTCCCCAACCAGGGATCGAACCCATGTCCCCTGCATTGGAAGGCAGATTCGTAACCACTGGACCACCAGGGAAGTCCCTGAAATAGTTTCATAGGAGAAAGAATGAATGGAGTAGACAAACACAATATGATTGCAAGCACCATTCAGGTCCAGTTGCATTTAATCACCATGTGTTTTAAGTAAGATGGATCAACATGGTTGTGTGTTTTTCTTAAGCCACATTTTACTGTGCAACTCTGGTCATGAAGAAAGCTGAAAATGGGATTTAATCAGGGTTTATTGTTTAGCCAAGTACAATAAAGTTAGAGAAAGGGAAGGGAACTCAGAGTGTATGCACGGGAATGATTTCATCATTAGGCCATTTAATAACTTTTATCATGATGTCATCATCTGACCATATATATCAATAGTTTAACCTGGGATATTGGTTTCATAGGACTTCTGTAACAAAATACCACAAACTGAGTGCTTTAAAATAACAGAAATGTATCGTCTCACAGTTCTGGAGGTTAGAAGTGTGCAGTCAAGGTGTTGACAGGGCCATGCACCTAGCTTCTGGTAGCTCCAGGTGTTCCTTGGCTTGCGGTAGCATAATTCAAATCTCTACCTCTGTCGTTGCATGGTTGTCTTCACCTTGTGTGTCAGTGTTCAGATTTTCCTCTTTTTATAAGTACAACAGTCGTATTGGATTAAGGCCCACCCTAATGACCTCATCTTAACTTGATTACATCTGCAAAGTCCCTATATTAAAATAAGAGCTCATTCACAGGTACTGGGGAGTACTAGGACTTCAACATATCTTTAGAAAGGACACAATTCAACCCGTAATATCTGAGTAAAGAGAGAGAAGTAAGGACATGAGGGGGTAAGAGATGATAAAATAGTTGTAGGATCAATGGATTGTAGATCCCAATAGTACTGAAGGGTGTTTGGAGTTGGGATTCTAGAAATAACGTAGAGATTGGAGGATGGAATGTTTGAAATTGAGATTATGTAGAGGTTAATTAATGGTAATGAAAGATCTATTAATAAAATGATTTTAGGAATGAGTAGCTAACAAAGAGTGAAAGGCAATATCATTGGAAGAGGGGAGACCAGAGAACTGAGAGGGCAGGGCGTTGGATGGTTCATCAGTGAGAATCTTAAAATCCCCAAGATTAACGACAGGAGGAGTCTTAGAGTGAAGTGATCCAGGAGCTAAAATGTTTAAGGATCAAGGAGGAGTAAACTGTGGGGTTGGAAGGTAACATCAACAAGAGTGGGGTAATGGATGCTGTGGTCTGATGGTACAAGATTCAAAGGTGACTTTTTCAAAAGAGGAGGGAGGGAAAATGTTCTGGAAGCATTAATAAATTATAGAACACCTACTCCACCTCCAGGCTCTGTGATATGAAGACTGTGGAAGGAAAAATTGCCACTACTTGAAGCAGGGGCCTTAGGAGAGAGACGGATTTCAGTAAGATAAAGTCAGTAAAAGGAATATTTAAAGAAGACATTAAGGAAATGTGATTTTGCTGATAATTGAGTTCCAGAAGGACTCACGGGGGAAAGGTTTTGGGTGCTGGAGAGAGATGGAAGATTGAATCAGGAAAGGTGATGTACAGATCAGTATAGGGATTAATGGCTGGAGAGTGAGGGATGTGTAAGGAGACCATGGCTTGTGATGAATGACATAAATAGGGATCAAGGGTATAAGGATGTTTGTTCTTTGGGTCCCAGAGATAAAGGCAGTGGTGAGGCTATGAGTCTTAAAGGAAAGAGAAGTGTAGTCTTGCCTGGATCCCATAAGATTTGGAAGTTCCCATTCGATTTTGGCTGATGGATAATACAGGGAGGCTTGCAGAGCATGGTCTGGCTCTAACACATGGACTCTCTCTTGACTGCTTTATAGCAATTATCAATATTCAAAATAATCTTGTATATTCATTTGCTTGTTTACATGCTTTCATTCTTCCACACTAGAAATTACAATCTTTGAGGGCAGGTTTATTGGCTGTCTTCTTCATTCTCACAGCACTGGTGCTTAGAACCGAGCTTGGCACATAGCACTCAATAACTATGTTGACTGGTGAAAATATCAAAATTCCATTCTCTCAATCTAATGATGGGTTTAAAGCCTTCTGAAGACACTCCTTCAATTAAACCCCATCTCCCTCACATCTTCAAACTCTTACTATCAGATCATTTATCAGCATTCAAACATATACTTGTAGGGACTTCCCTGGTGGTCCAGTGGTAAAAAAATCCTCCTTAAAATGCAGGGGACAAGGGTTCAATCCCTGGTCAGGGGACTAAGATCCCACATGTTCTGGGGCAACTAAGCCTGCACACCACAACTACTGAGCCCCACGTGCCCTAGAGCCTGCGCACCACAACTAGAGAAGAGAAACCCCACATGCCACAACTAGATAGAAGCCCGCACGTAGCAACGAAGAGCCTGTGGGCCACAACGAAAGATCCTGCCCACATGCCTCAATGAAGATCCCGCGTGCCAGCAACTAAGACCCAATGCAGCCAAAAATAAATAAATAAATAAATGATACACCTTTTAAAAAATATATACTTGTATTTCCCATCCTTAAATTAAAAAACAAAAAACTTCTCTTGAGCCTTTGTGTCTCTCCAGTCTATCTCCAAGATATTGTTCCAATCTTCTTCATGGCCAGACTTCTCAGAAGAGTTACCTAAAACAAGCTGTCTCCACGTCCTCACATTCTCTTTATTCTCAATGCCACTGCAACCTGAAGTTCCACTCCCACCAACACTAGTCAACTGAAACTGTTTTTGTTATCATTAGCCTCTATGTTGCTATATCTAATGAAAATGTGCATGTCTTCAACTTATGAGACTTTGTGCAATTTTGGACACAACTGAATACTCCCTTCTTGCTCTTGGCTTCCATGATTCCAACACTCTCCTGGTTTTCCTCTTAATTCATTGCTTGTTTCTTTTATATCTCCTTTATTTTCTTCTCTATCCAACCTTTGTGTGCTGGAATTTCATTTTTCTCTTCTTAGGTAATGCTATTCATTTACTGTAGTTTTAAATATCTTCTATATGCCAAGACTTCCAAAAATATATCTCCCGCTCAGACCACTATTCTGAACTTCTTAACATCTTCACTTGGATGTTTCATAGGCATCTCACACAATGTTCAAAATAGAGCTCTTGGTCCTTCTTTCCCTTTCTCTTCTCCCCATGTTAAGATGCAACATGATAATCTTTTGGTGTCTCTCATTTTAGTAAATGGCACTACCACCCACTCAGCCGAAAGTTTGGATCTTTGTTTCTCCAGTCTCCCTCAACTTATCGTCATATACGTGCAATCCATCAGCTTGTCCTATTGAGTCTCTCTACACATATTTCCAATTTATCAATTGCTTACCATTTTTATTTACACTTCTTCCCAGTCCAAACAATATGATTTCTTACCTTCAATAGCCTCTCAGTTTCCATCCTTGCCCTGCCTCCCATCTGCTGTTTTAAAGAGCAACCAGAATGATGTTCTTAAAATAGAATGCAGATATGTCATTCCTCTACTTAAAATATATCACCGATTTTCAATATACTTAAAATAAAACTCCAAATCCCTAACATGGCTCATGAGACTCAGCACAATCTGACTCCTGCCTCATCTAACTTGTGTTTATCTCCAGCCTTAAAGAAATGTTCCCATGTTGTTCCTTCTGTCTGTAATGCTCTCCTCCCAATTCTTCACCTGTCTAAGCATTGTTTTCAGGTAGCAGCTGAAATGTCATTTAAGCCTTTGGTTTTTAATATAATTTGCAGAGATACTTATCAAAAACAAGTAAGTAGACTTAACTTTGTTTCACTTGATTACCAGCTCTTTTTTGAGCTGCTTTGATTCTTCTCTCAGTCATCTGCAATATTTTCAAGAAAAAATTTCAGGACAGGTATATGGGTAGTATAGTTTTTCGAAGTATTTTTATGTCTGAGAATATGTCCTCATAAAAACTCATAGTTTAGTGGGTTGGGTTTTTTTTAATTTTTATTTATTTTTGGCTGCGTTGGGTCTTTGTTGCTGTACGTGGGCTTTCTCTAGTTGTGGTGAGCGGGAACTACTCTTTGTTGCGGTGCGCGGGCTTCTCATTGCAGTGGCTTCTCTTGTTGCGGAGCACGGGCTCTAGGCGTGCAGGCTTCAGTAGTAGTGGCTCACGGGCTCTAGAGCGCAGGCTCAGTAGTTTTGGCTTAGTTGCTTCGCGGCATGTGGGATCTTCCAGGACCAGGGCTTGAACCCATGTCTGCTGCATTGATAGGTGGATTCTTAACCACTGTGCCACCAGGGAAGACTTTTAGTGCCTTTTAGTGGGTTTTTTATTTTGGGGTTACAATATTTTCTCCCTCTCATGAAAGAGAGGGACTGTTCGTTGCCTACCCAATAGCCATTTCCCCTTCTTCCTTATTAAGAGAACTCTGGTTTTGTTTGGGTAATCTATCGTTCTCCACCCAGTCATGCACTATACTAACTAAGCCAACTGCATTGCCCTTATAAGTGATTGGCTTAGGAAAGTGTATGTGACACAACACTAACCAGTGAGATTCTTCTTCTGCTTGATGTTGTCATGTCTACATGTAATGCCTGGAACTTCAGGACCACCTTATGAACAAGAGGATGATTAACTCAGGGCAAGACTGATCCCCTGAGCTTGGCAAAGAATGATGGAAAGAACTTAGATCCTTAAACTACTAAAATAACCAATCTCAGAGCCAATTTAGAAATTCTTATGTGAGATAATAAATCTGCTTTATTGTTTATATTAGTTGTGTTGCGTTTTCTATTTCTTGGAACTAAAAATTTCCTGGTACATAACTTTAACTCTATATGTTATTCCATTGCTTCTTCAGGGAAATATGAGGTCAGCATGATTCTTGTTCCTTGAAATATAACTTGTTTTGTTGACTGATTACTAGAAATACTTTTTAAAAATATTTATTTATTTGGTTGTGCCAGGTCTTTGTTGCAGCTTGCCGCCTCCTTAGTTGTGGCATGTGAACTCTTAGTTGCAGCATGCATGTGGGATCTAGTTCCCTGACCAGGGATCGAACCCGGGCCCCCTGCATTGGGAGGGCAGAGTAGTCCTATTCACTACACCACCAGGGAAGTCCTGCTAGCAATATTTTTAAAAATATCTAAAGTTTTAAAATGTCCCGACAGCATGTGTAGACGTTGGTCTCTATTTTTCTTGGCCCTTGGCATTTTAACTTGGCAGATTCAATTCTAACACTGAAAGTTTTCTTCAGTTATTTCAGTAATTCTTGCTTCTTTTCCTGATCCTTCTGCTGATTTTGCTTTAAATTTATGGCGACCGAACACTCCTAAGCCGTCAGGGCTGCCTTCTAATCCCTCTATATTCACAGGTCTACTCTTCAACTATTTTATGCTTCTCTCCTCTTTCCACAAACCTCCAACACTCCTTCTCCTCTCCTTCCACTCAAGCCCATGACTTTGATTATTATTTCACTGTGAAGATGGAAATAAAAGAGAATTTCTACAGTTGTTGGTCTTCTCTGTCCATACTCACTTCCTAGGTGATCTCTTCCAGTCTCATGGATTTAAATACCACAAATGCACTGACTAGTCCCAGATTCCTATAACTAGCCTTAACTCTTCCCTGGACTCCAAACTCATATATTCAACTTCTGGGTATTTCTTAGTCTATACTTGGCGTCACTAGGCTTACCATGCACAGAGAAGGAGACATCAATTTTGATAATTTGAGATTAGTACCTTTCATCAAGATTTTCTATTTTTTAAGTGTAGAATTACATGTGATATTTTTTAAAAATTTTGTTTGGATGCCATTAGTTTTTACTTCATTTATTTTCTTTCTTCCTATTGTATGATTTCTCAGAGAAAGGTTTGAGGTTGTTTCACTTTAAAAAAGATATTTACTAGTCACAGTCATTCAGGATCTATGTTAGCCATTTTCAGGTGTGTAATTTAATAATTTTGGTGAAAAAAAATTATTTTTTCTTCTAGTGATCATTTGAAAAGATGTTGATAAAATATATGCTTTATCTCTTCTATAATTTTACCAGCTTTCAGTATCATGCTTATTAGCCTTTAGCTTCTGCAATCTATTTTTTTATGTTTTGAAAATGGAAACATCTGTACATCTTCAGTCTTCTGGCAAGTCTTGTGTTCTTCTCCATTTCTCAAAATTACTGACAATGATTCTATCATTACACCACCTAGTACTATGTTTTATACCCATGGATGTAATTCATCCATGGCTGAAGACTTTAACCAGTTTAAAGGAACTATGTGTATTCTTACTATGCTTCAGTTGTCTCATAATCATGTTTATTTAACCCTCTTAAATTTGAAATTTTTTCTTAATGAATATAAGCAGCACAGTAGTTAATAATAGTTTACTGCCTCAGACAATAGGCTTTTCCATCTATTTTTTCTACATCCAGTAAAAATATCCAAAATGATCTAATTATCATTTTTGTTTTAAACTGTAGTAAAGAATACATTTTAAAGAAAGATTAATCATCCTTTTTTGCCTATTATTGTATTTAAATTTAGATAAATTGTATGTTTCAATGGAAGTTATCAAACATGATTATTTTTCTCTAAACATTACGCCATTCTTCAAGATTAAAAATGAAAGAATTCATAAGGATAGACATATAGATCAATGAAACAGAACTGAGAATCCAGATATGGACTCACACTTATGTGGTCAATTGATTTTCAGTAAAGGTATCAAAGAAAGTCAATTGGAAAAGAATAGGCTTTTCAAGAAATGTTTTTGGAATAACTGTATATCCACATGGAAAAGAAATGAACTTTGATCTTTCTTCAAACCATACACCAATATTAATTCAAAATAGATCACAGACCTAAATGTAAGGGCAAAAACACATACATCCTACAGAACAAAGCATAGGAGAAAACCCTTCATGACCTTGGGACAACACACAAATAACATGAACCATAAATTTAAAAAATTTTAAGTAGACTTTAAAAAAATTAAAATCTTTTGCTTGTTGAAATCATTAAGAAAATGAAAAGACAAACTACAGCTTGGGAAAAAGTATTTGTAAAGCATATATCTGACAAAAGACTTGTGTCCACATCTAATTAAGAATGTTTACAACTCAATAATGATATAAATAACTCAGTTTTAAGAAACGGGAAAAAGATCTGTACAGATACTTAACAAAAAAAGATGCTCAACTTGATTGGTCATTAGGGAAATGCAAATTATAACCACAGTAAGATACTCCTATACACATGTTAGAATTTCTTAATTTAAAAAGACTGAAACATCAAGTGTTGGTGAAGATATGGTACAACTGGAACTCTTATACATTGCTAGTGGAATTGCAAAGTGGTGCAGGTACTGGAAAACAGTTTTGTCAGTGTCTTAAAAATTGAAATGTACACCTACTACATGACCCAGCAATTCTACTCCTATGGGTTTACCTAAATGAAGTGAAAATATATGTCCACACAAAGATTTGTACCCAAATGTTCATAGCATCATTATTCATAATAACCAAACAATAGAAACAACTCAAATATCTAGCAGCTGGTCCATGTATAAACAAAATGTGGCATATACATTCAACAGAATACAACTGCAAGGAAAGCAGAATAAACTACTGATATACAGAACAATGTAGAAGTATCTCAAAAACATAATGATAAGTAAAAAAATGAATGACACAAAACACATATGAAATATGAACATGAAGTTCTGGAAAAAGCAAAAATGTAACAGCAGAAAGCAGATCAGTGCTTGCCTTGTGGCTGGGGGTGAGGGACAGCTTGACCACAAAAGGGCATAAGGGAATTTGGAGGGTTGATTAAAGTGTTCTAAAACTTATTTCTGGTTGTGGTTGCACAACTCTATACACTCACTAAAACCATACTACTTTACACTTAAAATGGGTGAATTTTATGTTATATAAATATGCTTCAAAATGATCTTAAACGTGTATACATTAAACCTTAAGGGGGGTTAAATCCTTAAAAAAAAAAGGATTGCTATGCAGCAAATAACTTGTTGCTGATAAGCATCAATTAAAAATGCCTAACAGGGCTTCCCTGGTGGCACAGTGGTTGGGAGTCCGCCTGCCGATGCAGGGGACGGGGGTTCGTGCCCCGGTCCGGGTGGATCCCACATGCCGAGAAGCGGCTGGGCCATGGCCGCTGGGCCCGCACATCCGGAGCCTGTGCTCGGCAGCAGGAGAGGCCACAATGGTGAAAGGCCCGCGTACCGCAAAAAAAAAAAAAAAAAAAAAAAGCCTAACAATACATGTTCTACAAAACATAATTATCTCTGTGCAGTACAGTTTTAATAAAAATCTTAATCGTATTGTAAATAATTTGATACCTATCATGATTTGAGTAACAGACAATGAATTGTGGGATTATGAATTTAATATAATAGTAAAGTTTCCAGTAAAAGTCATTTATGGAGTTTAGTTGTCTCTTAATCTCATATGTCTATAACAAATTCAGGAATGTGTAAGTAATCAAAAATGTATTTGTACAGCTAATTTTGAGATCACAATGTCTATACTTTAAAATTATAGATATATTTTTAAGGGAAATGTTGGTTAAGTCACCTGAAAAATATAGTACATTATTTGCCAAAATTAATAGAATAATTTACACATGGAATAAAAATGTATAAATGAATAAATCTATATTTAGTTATTTATTACTTTCATCATCTTTGGCTCCTCTACCTAGCTTCATCTACTCTTAGAAGAAGAATACATTTTTAAATTTACTTCTTGTTCTGGACCAAAACTTCTCTATGTCCTTCCATGTCTCTACAAATGACCCAATTTTGTTCCTTTTTATGGCTGAGTAATATTCCATTGTATATATGTACACATCTTCTTTATTCATTCCTCTGTTGATGGACATTTAGGTTGCTTCCATGTCCTGGCTATTGTAAATAGTGCTGCTATGAACACTGTGGTGCATGTGTCTTTTGGAATTATGGTTTTCTCTCAGTATATGCTCAGTAGTGGGATTGCTGGGTTATATGGTAGTTCTATTTTTAGTTTTTTAGGGAACCTCCATACTGTTTTCCATAGCGGCTGTATCAATTTACATTCCCACCAATAGTACATGAGGGTTCCCTTTTCTCCCCACCCTCTCCAGCATTTATTATACGTGGAATCTAGAAAAATGGTATAGATGATCTTATTCGCAAAGCAGAAATAGAGATACAGACATAGAGAACAAATGTATGGATACCAAGGGGGGAATGGAGGGTTGGGAGGAATTGGGAAATTGGGATTAACACATATACACTCTTGATACTATGTATAAAATAGATAACTAATGAGAACATACTGTATAATAACAGGGAGCTCTTCTTAATGCACTGTGGTGACCTAAATGGGAAGGAAATCCAAAAAAGAGAGGATATATATATATGTATAGCTGATTCATTTTGCTGTACAGTAGAAACTAACACAACATTGTAAAGCAACTATTCTCCAATAAAAATTATTTAAAAAAAGAATTAGGAGGAATATAGGAAAATAGGAAGATGAAATACTACACCTCTTTAGTCCTATAAGATGGCACCTCTGCTAGATCTTTACTCCAGAACATTAGTGGACATTCATTGGACAATTTACTTGCAGGTATATAGGCAAGAATTATTCTGCATAGCAATGTAAGTTCAGTTATCTAGAACTTACAGAGTTCTGAAATAGCTTACAAGCAACAAAAGGCACAGAACCTCCACATAATCGGAATCACATAACCCAGAAGAGTGTGCCCTAAACAGTGCAAAGTTCTCCATTAAAGCACATTCCCCCCTCTACAATCCTAAGAAGGGGCTATTTACCCAGATGATCAAAGATTTTGTTCAGATAAATTCATTTTAAGGAAGTTCCTGAAGGAAACAGTGAAATTATTTATTGGTTCATAGAATTGTCTTCCTGGGAAAGAATTTCCTGGAGTAAATTTAAAAGTCATGTTGACACAGGTGACTTCAGTTCTCAGTACCAGTACTTAAGCTGTATGGGTGTGGGTGGTCTCAATTTTCTATCCCAGGATGGGGGTGAGGTGAGGAACCCTGTTATCCTCAATTCCCCCTCTCTTCATATTTGAAATGCCTCATCCTTCTCTTAGGGGCCTAAGATTTTGTAAGCCAAAAGCCAGGAAGAGAACTTGAGGTTATTTACCAGGTACCTCCTTTGAGAAATGGGATACTTTATTTATTTATTTATCGTGGGAGATGGGTTGCTGAAGGTGAGGAGCAAAGGGAAAAGGGAATGGGAGAGGAGGATTTTTTGTTTGTTTGTTTTATCTTATCACATTCTTATAAGTATAAAGTGATGTATATCTAGAGAAGAAGGTTATACAATGGAGTGAATTTTAAATGTTTTATGTGGGGGGTGTTTTTAATGTGTTGATCTCTTTCATAGTGTTTTAAAAAATTAACTATTTTAATAATTATTATTTTAAAAATAATAAATAATTACTAAAAGAAAATTTAAAATTAATGATTTTAATAATTATTTTTAAAATTAATTATTTTAATAATTATTTTTTAAATTAATTAATTAATTTTTGGCTGCTTTGGGGCTTCGTTGCAGTGCACAGGCTTCTCAATGAGGAGCACAAGCTCTAGGCATGCGGGATTCAGTAGTTGTGGCATGTGGGCTTCCATAGTTGTGGCTCACAGGCTCTAGAGCATGGGCTCAGTAGTTGTGGTGCATAGGCTCAGTTGCTCTGTGGCATGTGGGATCTTCCCGGACCAGGGCTCAAACCCATGTCCCCTGCATTGGCAGGTGGATTCTTAACCACTGTGCCACCACAGAAGCCCAGTTCATAGTGTTTTAAGAGAAGTAGTTCACTGAGTCCCTACCTACCCTAGCAGTTTGAATGTCTCAGTAATTTCTTTCCCCATCCTTCCCAAATTCCCTGGACTCTCTGGAATCTTCTCTATGCTGCTTCCATAATTATACATACTAGAAAATAGTTTCATTTTTTTCTTTTTTCTAGACTCTAGGTGTTTACAATGTTTTTCTTATCAAGTTGGGCTTCAGTAATCATCTTTGCTTATAGGTTCCTTTACCTAAAACAACATATTCTAACCAGGAAACATACAAGTGAAATATTTCTTTCAGTTCGCATATTCTGTACATGGTTTAATTCTTTGTTCTCCTTCATTCATATTCTTAGAGCAAACTTATTTGAGTCAAGTAAATATCTGTACTTTTCTATTAGTGCATGTGATCCTGTTTATTAAATGGACACTTCATAGCTACTGAAAATCATCATAAAACTGGGCTGCCACAGACTTCTCAGGCTCCTTCTAAGTTTCTGAACACATAGAAATTGCCACTTGTCATGGTCTTTCAACGAAAAGAGAAGGCTAAGCCGTCTGTATTTGGTTTTTAGCTCTCAGAGTGTTGAAAATGAAGAAATATTGTACCATAGTTACAAAATTATAACATATTTTAAATGCTTATGTTTCACAAGAAAAAAAACAAAAAAAACTGGGCTGATAGTTTATGAAAAGCAATTCCCTGATTGAGAGAGTATTGGGGGGGTCCTTACCTTTCCTCTTTCCTGTTTAGACTAGGTCCCTGCAAAAGTACTGAGAGTTTCATATACTTTTATGTATGAATTATAGTAATAATGCATTTATTGATGTAGTATTGATTATTGATGTATTTATTAATACTACCACAGTATTTTTCTAATTTTACTGTTTTTCTACATGCGTAGGAAACACATGCATACACATACATGTTTATACACATTTTGGATTTCTACGTCAAGCTATGAAACTTAAAAGTTTGACTCTAGTTTAGAAACAAAGCCTTGAGTAAAATTAATTCCAATTACTAGGATGTTTAAAATACTCAGAATTCCCCCAAAGAGAAAATTTTTATGATCCTCATAAACAATATGATCACATGGATACCAAAGGGAAGTAATTTCTCCCTGATTACTGTTGACTCTCAAAGGCGGTGAAGGAATTAACTCAAACATTTTGGATTACTTTATTACAGAATTGTAGTTGTGTATCCCTATAGGAAGTACAAATTTCTTATTTAAAATTTACCTTCAACATCAAATGTTTCTGGATAACATTACATTAGATATGGATACTATAAAAATTGTACTAAATAATAATATAAAATGGATATTTAAAAAATTACTTGTTTAGATTTAACTGGCATTTATCACATATCTACTAAGAGTCAAATGCCTTCACTTTTTTTTTTTTTTTTTTTTTTTTTTTTTGCGGTACATGGGCCTCTCACTGTTGTGGCCTCTCCCGTTGTGGAGCACAGGCTCCGGATGCGCAGGCTCAGCGGCCATGGCTCACAGGCCCAGCCGCTCCGCGGCATGTGGGATCCTCCCAGACCGGGGCAAGAACCCGCGTCTCCTGCATCGGCAGGCGGACTCCCAACCACTGCGCCACCAGGGGAGCCCCTGCCTTCACTTTTTAAATCTCATTTAATCTGATCCACAAAACATCCATCAACCCTCTTATGGACTGTACTGTGTCCCCTCTAAATTCATACATTGAGGTCCTAACCCCCAGTACCTCAGAATATGATTGTATTTGGAGATATGGTCTTTAAAGAAGTAGTTAAGTTAAAATGAGGTTATTAGAATGGGCCTTAATCCAATAAGACTGGTGTCTTTATAAGAAGAGATTAGGACATATGCACATAGAGGGAAGACTATGTGAAGCATAGGGAGAAGGTGGCCATCTATAAGCCAAAGAAAGATGCCTCAAAAGAAACCAACCCTGCCTTCAACTTGAAGACCCTAGTCTCCAGAATTGTGAAGAAATAAATTTCTGTTGTTTAAGCCACCCAGTCTGTGGTACTTTGTCATGGCAGCCATAGCAAACTGATAAACTTGTAAAGGTATGTATTACACTTGTCTATGGACTGATGGCTCTAGAAGTTTTCCAAGCTAAGAAGAGGTCACACCAGGATTGAAACCCACGTCTTCTGACCACAGTTCTAGGTATGTGTGTGTGTGTTTAAATTACAAAACTGTAATTTGTGGTATAAGAGAAAAAGTGCTTTGGAAAGCATTTAGGTACCAATGTAGAAGAAGACACATTTAGTCAGATAATGTTAGCTACTGAGTCCAGGAAAATCTCACAATTATTTCCCTTCTGTTCTTGGCTGAAAATCCAGCCCAGCTTGGTCCCCCAGTTGGCAGGCTTGGACCTCAGCTGGGTAATAGAAAGAAGATGGTCCATGAATTTGGAAGGTGGGAGGACTTTGGATTGTGGTAAATAAATAGAGAATTAGTTGCACATGTTTCTTTGTTAGTGTAATAGAATTAAAAAGCATATGTATGCTGGACGATTATAGTTAGAATTAACTTCATTTTTTCTCATGCAGCTTAGCTTTATTTTCAAGTTGTTTCATGCAGCTAACTCCCATTCTTATTCATTGATCCATAAAGTATACATAGACATTAAAAAACATACAAGCCATGGTTTATTTATTTTGTTTTTTTTTCATATGAAGAAAGAGGGAAGCTCCTTTGAAGTGGGCAAATATCATCAATTAAAAAAGGAATCAGAAGAACGTCCCTGACGGTTCAGTGGTTAAGACTTTGCCTTCCAATGCAGGTGGTGTAGGTTCAATCCCTGGTGGGGGAGCTAAGATCCCACATGCCTCACAGCCTAAAAACCAAAGCATAAAAAAACCCAGAAGCAATATTGTAACAAATTCAATAAAGACTTTTAAAAAAATGGGAAAAGAACTCCTATTAAAAAAAAAAAAGAATCAGAGAACATAATGCAAATGAAAAAGCAACTTCATTTTTAGAAAAAGCATTTGTATAATACTTTATATAATTTTGAAATTAAGAACATTCAATAACAATAATACACTTAAATTCCATAAACAATAAAAACGATTGGGAGATGTGAGTGAATTATTACAAGATAGGAGCAGAGGTAAAAGAAAAGATGGCAGGAGGTAACATAGGGATTTAGTTCTGAGAGTATAATTCCCAACTGCCTTCTAAAGAGCAAAGTGTACAGATTTCCAAACAGTGTTCTTCATGGGACACTCTTTTTCCACCTTCTGCTTCCCTTTGCCATATATCTCCCAAGTCTCAGTTTAAGTATCTCCTCTGGAGACAAGTCTTCTGCTCATCTAAAGAAAGGATCTTTCTTGAGATATGAGAGAGTTAGAGATGATTTGCTGATGGGAAGCATTCCTTTCTGCCCAGGCTGGGCATATTTGGCTGCCTGAGGGGATAATTTGATTCCAGGCTCCTGCCCTCCTCGCCCCTCTAAACAATCAGGCCAAGCAAAGAAGTAGTATCCGCCAAAAGGGCTTTAGAATAAGTCACTCCTAAATCTGTAGGCTTATGGCTCATGGACCAAAACCTACCCATGGCCTATATGGCCAGTAAACTAAGAATGGTTTTTTTCATTTTTATTTTTTTCTTTTATTTATTTTGGCTGCGTTGGGTTTTCCTTGCTGCGCAGGCTTTCTTTGGTTGCGGCGAGCAGGGGATACCCTTCGTTGCAGTGCGTGGGCTTCTCACTGCGGTGGCTTCTCTCTTGTTGCAGAGCATGGGCTGTAGGCACGCAGCCTCCAGTAGTTGCAGCGTGTGGGCTCAGTAGTTGTGGTGCATGGGCTTAGCTGCTCCGCGGCATGTGGGATCCTCCCACACCAGGGATTGAACCCATGCCTCCTGCATTGGCAGGAGAATTCTTAACCACTGTGCCACCAGGGAAGTCCCTGCATCTTTAAATGGCTTAAAAAAAGTCAAAAGAAGAATATTTTGTGACACGTGGAAATTATACAAAATTCAAATTTAAGTATACATAAATAAAGTTTTATTGGTTCACAGCCACACTCTGTTTTGAATATTGCCTATGGCTACTTTCATGCCACAATGGTGAGTTGAGTAGTGTGATAGAGACTGTGTGGCCCACAAAGCTGAAGATATTTACTCTCTGGCCCTTTAATGAAAAAGTGTGTGACCCATGTGTAGGAGAAAGACAGAAGTAGAGGATGGGGCGTAAGGAGGAGGTATTAGCCCTTGAGAAACATGAGATGAGATTCCAAAAGTGCATATTACATTCTTTGTGTCTTCTTAGTCACCCCTCTAGATATTGTGTAATAGGTTTATCAGGATGCTAGCTCTTTTCCTCAATGGAAAATAAATAGAGATGGTAAAAATTATTTATTTTTTGGCATTTCAGGGGCTTCTCTCTGTGAGAAATAGTTTGGAGACAAGACTACATTTTTCAGTGGGCTGTGTACTGGGTCACCTGTGGGGCACACAGGTTTTCAAAGGTAGTAGCACATAGGCAGGGGGGCTCTGAGAGAGGAGGAAGTTAATGATAGAATCGGCAGGATGGTGGTGGAATGTTGTGCAGTGTGATGTGATGGTCTTGGGGGAAACCCTTACTTTTCCACGTCAAATTTCCCTAGGGGGGAAGAAACTTCTGCTCCTTTTTCCAAGAGGGAATTGTATTATAGCAAACACTTTTGCTTTCTTTCCCTACTTGCTTCCATTGGAATCACTTTACCAGTGGGTGGGAAAACTTTCCTTTAAAACAAGATACAGGTTCAATGCTGGCTTGTTTTCTCTCTTGCAATGCCTGTCTCATGGATCACTAAGAAGGGCAGTAGGCTTTCTTCTGCTACCTAACAAGATGGTGGGCATACTTGGGCATCAGTACCTGTCTCAGGATGCTTTCCAAAGGCAGCCCTAGAAACCTATCATTCTCTCTGATCTTCTGATTCCATTTGTGAGACATGCTTTAGGCTGGCTGGCTATATGAATTTTCAGATCTAACTTTCTCCACAGACAGGTCTCAGGATGCACATTTACAGAGAGGAAGTTCCTAGTCTCATTTTCAGTCTAGTTTTAGTATGGATCCCTGCACTTTGTGGGATATTAGATACTTACCTCATCCAGATAATAAAGATGACACTAATGAGATGCTCATTTGGTTCCTTGTGTCTATTCTCAGTCGGTTAGAACCTGGAGAAGATGGGTGATTGAAGGACATTCCATGGCCTTCAACATTCATGACCATAAATTCAGAAAGACTGCAAACATGATGATATGCTTGGTGTCTGGGTTTCCTCAGGAAGATGATGAAGGGCAAAGTTTGTGCCATGTAGGTAGGCATGAGGAGACAAACTTAAATGGAATGCAGAAAGCAAGAACTTGGTGTTCTATTCAGATGTCTAATATCTTCATAGTATTCTGTAACCTGGAGCTGCTAACTTCTGTCCCACAGCCTATCACAGTCCCAGTTATGCAGAGTAACTAGAGCTCAAGATGGAGAAAGTAGATATTTTCCAAATCCACTCCCTAAATCACAGAGTTATCCTATCTTAGCTCAGCTGATAACTTGATGCTATAAGACATCATCTTCTCCTCTTCCTCACTGCAAACAGACCTTGGTATGCAGTTCTAAGATTGATCTTGATTCATGTTCCTTTACTTTATGTTTCCAAAGGCTTCTTATACTTGCTTTGTCTTTTGCTTTATCTCCCTTTTCTAGTCTCAACCCCTAGTCCCTTTTTTTATTAGTCAACCCCAAGAGGAGTGACTTGCAATAATTCTCAACTTGCTTAAAAGTATACAGAATTACATCTGTGTATATCAGACTTTAGAGTAAGGGATTCAGAGCTTCTGCAGGAATTATAATATCTAGTATATATATAGATAATATTATGCTATTATGTACCAGGAACAATACTAGATTCTTTACTTTGTCTCATTTAAGCCTGACTGGTTTGTATAAAACATATATACAATAATATCTAACAATATGTAATAAACATGCATAATGATATATATATATACACAGTATATACAGCATGTGTATATATACACAATATGTTATATATAAAAATAAATAAAAAGAGAAAAAATACTCTAGTATTGTTCCTGGTACATATATATATTTACTATAATTAATACTATCCATTGAGAATAGCAAAGATAGATTTTGATGAATAAAAAAGGCTCAATTAGAAAAGTGTGGAGAATAAATATATTTTTATTTTTGTTATTAAAACAGAATAGAAATTGATCTCAAATTTATCCCCATACTTGATTTCTAGCTTCAATTATGCATATAACTTAATGGACTAAGACCATATTTCATCATAGGCATACAATGTAAGGCCAGTGGAGAGCATCAGACATAACTTCATTTTACATACGTGCCAACTGAGATCTAGCCTGTGCAATTGGTTCCCAAGATTCTCTGGCTCTTTCCACTACACACAGATGCAAAATACCTTGATGAAATCTGGATGTTTAAAAAAATCTGAATTGTTTTTTTTTGGCCTCTCCAGATTTTTGGAAAAATGTTTTCACTTTTAATTTGCATGTTAGTTCCCATGCAGTCAAGCCTTTGTCCTCTTCAACAAGAAACTATGATGTAACTTCAAACAAAGAGTTTGAAGTTGAAAACTGGCTTGGAGTATCATATACCACTAGAGTAGCTGGAACTGTGGAACTGATTCTTGGAATAAATCATTACTAATGGTTTCCCATTGGGGGTTGACCCTTCTGATCACTAACTCAGCCATGGTGAAACGTTGCTTCTCAAAATTGTGGGTTCTTTTTAGCTCTGACCAACTGAATACTTATAGTATATTCTGGGATACATGTGTTTTGCTTAGGTGGCAACATTAGGAAAGTGGAAGAAAGATTTCTGTGTGCCATTTTCAAAATGAAATTAATGGCTCCTTACCTCTTGTTTCTTTAACTGGTCTGCTAGTCCCAGAATATCAGGAATCATATTATTATCATATATAATATCATCTTATTATTAAAACAGATTCAAAAACAAAAACAAAACAAAAACCCACTAGCTCAAAATCTACTTCCTTCAGGAAACCTCCCATAAGCAACCATAATATACCTAACACTTTGAACCATTCAAATAAAATCTCAGAATACTAAATTTCATTAAAAAATTTTAACATATACTTTGGTTGTTACTTATCTCAATGTCTTTTAAGTTTTCTCCAGTTATTTACTTAAAATTTCCGCCTATAGCAGGCAGTCATGGATTTGAGTCTTGGCTCACTTTCTAGCTCCATGATTTTGGGCTAATCAGCGTCGTCATCTGTAAAATAAGGATAAAAATGGTACCCATCTCATGGGATTGTTATGAAGGCTGAGATAACATGAAAAAAACTTAGCATAGTACCTGGTACCTAGTAACCGCTCATCAAATGTCTGTGATGATTATTGTCTGTCCATTTTATTTTTTCATGGGGGCAGTAAGGTATATGGGGAAGAGCACGGGCTAGCAGTGAGTCAGTTCTCTGGTCCAGTTCTGTCAGCCACTTACTATGTGCAGCATCCTGAGAAATTTAATTAACCCTTTGACCCACTATTTCCTCATTACCGAAATGGATATATGGTAGTAATATCCAGTTCACTGAATTGTTGTGAGGAAACTGCCCATTATGTCCCTTTCCTCCCAACTGATTACCAACAAGTTAACATTTATGAAGTCTATTCCAAGGGCAAGGCAACGCACAGGGTGTCACAGGAAGTTTCAAAAGAAAATAAATGCGTGTTCTCCATCGCGGGCAAGGAGAGCAGCTAACAAAATCAAGCCAACCATGCACAATGAATTGCTGATGAATATGCAAATTAAAGTGGGTGTCTAATCCATGCTCATTTATATTTTTTCCCAGTGTGAATGTGTTAGAATTTTCAATGAGAGCCTTTTTCCTGGTATTTTCACAAGTCAGCAGATCCTCAAAGCCCAACTGAAATAGAGGACTGATGAAAGACCTTAGGAAAACTGGAACAGTCACAAACCATTCCAGTGGCCAGTGTCACAGAAACTAGAATAAAACAAACCTCTTCTTTCTAAGCAAGGGCAGGTCTCAGTAGTCTCTGGAGGTAAACGGAAGGACGAAAACCGGTCCAGTCACCCGGACACCGACATAAGCGGTGGCAGAGGGCTCCTTCCCAGCATCACGAGCCTCCCATCCCGGACATGGAGGATTTTCCTCAGCGTCGTGACTGACCCGAGGAGTGGCGCCGGCGCCCGACCGGCTGAGGAGTCGCAGCGGCCCGGAGAACTCCAGTCCTCACACGGTTAAATCTCTCCCAAGGAGACTGGAAGAGGGAGGGTCCCCCCCCACCAAAACCAGGAAGGGCGGGGAGGAAGACCCGAAGGGGAAAGGACTCTGTGAGGGAGTCGGTGAGAGACTATGGGGAAGGACCAGGAGCTGTTGGAAGCTGCTCGCACTGGAAATGTGGCTCTGGTGGAGAAACTCCTGTCTGGCAGGAAAGGAGGGATCCTGGGCGGTGGATCCGGACCCCTGCCCCTGTCTAATCTGCTAAGGTAAGGACTGGAACCGGCTCCGGGTCTGCACACCTCGTTGTGCATCGTGATGGATACGTCCTGCGCCTCATGGTTGTTGCACCTGGTGGCTGCCAGCGATTCATTCTTAAATTAGGTAGGAAAACAGAATGTGTGTATGGAGAGGAGGCATGAACCTCCCAGTCAGATTAATGCCTTAGATTCTTTGACTAATTTTAAGATAGCCTTCCATCAATGCGTCGGTAGCTACTTTTCTCTGAGCTGTGGTGCAGAACTTATACATGTACTAGTGTTGCTGGAAGAATTTCTGCGTTTTACCCTCTTTACATAAGTGTTTATTATATATTTTCTGCTTCGAACCCGGTCTTTTTTTTTTTTTGTCTACATAAATGAAATTGGCAAAGAAGTATTGCGTGCGTGCAATTATTCTGCAAAAGCCACAGCCTTTGGTTGCTGCTACCCTTCCCTTGCAGAAGGCATTTGCTGTGCTGTGGGATATGATCCCACAAAATGAAGAAAGTGAACCTTCTGATGAGATGTCATCAGTACAGGGTGTGTGTAAAACTTGATGAGGCAGGTTAGGTAGCCCCAGCAGTACTTTCAGCCACCTGGACATGGCTGAGTGAAACTTGGTTATTATATCTCAGGATGAAGGATGCCTGGTCGGGATTGGGAAAGTGTATATGGAATATAGTAGAGGCCTTTTAATGGGAAGATGTTCCAGGCGAGACTAATATTGCTTGGAGAATCTTTCTAAGATGACATTTTAAAAAATGTCAAGGTCTTTATTCAGCAGGCAGTACCTTGGAAATAGCAGTGTTGATTTGCATGTTTGAAAAAACAATTAAAAGTTGAATTGATGGGCAAATGAAATCAGTTGTGAGGGAGGAAGCCTGAAGAATATTCACTAGATAAAATTCAAGGAAAGCTATTTAGTTTCTAAAATCATGGCTATTCAGTTTACCCTGGATAATTTTGGCGGCATCAATCATCATTCATATCTTTACCCTAAAACATCTCTTAGACAGCTCAGCTGTACTTTAAAAAAATTTTAAGCTCAAGTGATTTTCTTGGTTTTTAAAAACTGTTTCTTGCTACTCTTGACAGGTGCTTAATACAAACTTTTGGGTGATGACATTGTTCTTTACACAAGTTTTCATATGTTGTGGTGGTCAGATAAAGCAGTTATTTACAGTCCTGGCCAATAGGGTAAATGAGAATATTTCTATTACAGTGTAATGACTTTAGTTGGAAAATAGTTGATAGGATTTTAGAAAACTCCAAGTGATCATCTCTACTTGTTGACAGTGACATTTTATTGGAATGACAGTTCACTTCAGAACAATGAATATTTATGGGACATTTTTTTCATTAGGTCTTAGAAGTGATGACTCTTGTGTGTACTCCCTTGTTGAGTAATTTTCACTTTCAATCAGAAGTACATGGCACTTTTCATTTTTTCTGCATCCTGTAGAACCTTGACTCATTTTATTATCTGGACTGTTGCCATGTCACTGTTTTAATTTTTCAAAATAGCTCAGCTCTCTGTAACTCCATGGGGGATTTTGAATCTAATAATGCCAGCCCTTCCAGATTGCTCTCTTTAGGAGATATGAGGGAAAGGAGATGTAAGGTAAAGGACTGAGTTTGGATGTCATTGCTGTTGTGAGTATGTATGTCTTCTACAAAGACTGGCCAAAGAGTTAAATCACATCCTCCAAAAAAATTTTTACAAGTATCAAATTGAAATATGTTTTTAAAACATGTACTTCAAATTTCTTTGTCTATTTCTCATTTGGCTCTATACTTTGGACAAAGAATAGAGTATCATTTATCATTTCTAATTTTACTGATGATACAAATAAGGGTCAGAAGAAAGTTAAGTACTTCTGGTTTTCAACTGTGGCAGGTAAAGAGCTTAGAAGTCTTTAAAAAAATCACAATTAGACAATGTGTAATATTTCAGATTATAGCTCTAGTAATTGCCCTTAGTCACAGGAAGTGTATACAGAAGCAGTTTATTTGACTATAGTTTTAAACTGCAGGTAGAATAAGTATGTTTGCCAGTGGGTCATATCAGTGATAAAAATAATTATGGCTAGAAACCTGTATCCTGAAAGAGGTTTCTAAAAATAATCAATTTCTTTGGAAAAACACTAAAGAATTCTTTGAGAACAGTGCGAATTTTGGTTAATTTCATTGAGATAAATGGTGTTTTAAAAAGCTTATCTTTGTGATAGAACTTAAAGGTAAACATCTTTTAAATACCTTCTCAGTTGTGCCATTTAAAAAAAAGAATAGATGTCAAATTTTAGGACTAGAATAGCAACTATTTAATGTTGGTAAACATAAATAAAACACCAAAATTTTGACCCCAATGTACTTCTTGAATGAGAGGTTTTCTCTTTTGCTGGTTTTGTCAGAGGTAGCAATAGTAGCTCTACAATGAGAATGCACATAGAAAACAAAACAAAACAAAACAAAAAACCTAAAAAAAGTGTGTTCATTAGAGTAGTTTGAACTAAGCCGTAAAACATCAAAATCAAAACCAATAACCTTTAAACTTGCATTTATCTATCTCATACTGAATAAATAACTAAAACAGTGCCTTTGAAGAAAATGAGAATTGAAATTATATTCTTTTGGTGATCCTTTGCATAAAATGAAATTCCTAAGAAGGCACATTTTATTTAGTTGTCACTTTATTTCACAAATGATTGTCATCAAAAGTTTATTTACAGGATAATAGGTAATTATCCCTCTTCCTTCAAACATAATGGCACTTCAAAATTTTAAACTATTTTGGAATGAATTGTGGAGTAGGTGTGGTACTCCCCTGCCCTACTTCATTACTTGTGTTGTGTAGTAATAGGGTCGGAACCGGTGCTAAATGCGTGTGTCATCTCATTCAATTCTTGTATCAACCTTAAGATGTTGGTCCTCATTTCTTAGATGAAGGACTAAAGAGATAGGAAGATTAAGAACTTGCCTAAGGTCACATAATTAGTAATGGCAAAGATTTTAAGTTCTGTGATTCAGATTTGCCTTACTGCGTCTTAAGTCTTACTCATTGAATCTGTTTTATTTGCAAAAGTTTAAGGTACATGGCCAATTAGATAGTCTAATCTGAACACTTTTTTGCTATGAATAATAATTTAATTTAAAAATCCTTAAATTTTTTTTTTTTTTTTTTTTTTTTTTAAAAAAACCCCCAAAAAAACTTTTAACTTCCCTTTGAG
>NW_020173761.1:749233-797282 GCF_003031525.2 Neophocaena asiaeorientalis asiaeorientalis
TTTTTTTTTTTTTTTTTTTTGCTTAAAAAAACCCCCAAAACAACTTGTAACTGCCCTTTGAGGGATCAGTAGATAAAGACTTTTCTGAAGATGCTTTTGATCACATATTACCTACTAAGTGAGCAGTAACTGTATGATGGGGAGTCAGGTATGTTTGGGTGACACTGTGGGTTTTAGCAGTAGTAAAAATGACCTTGAATAAATATAAATATGTTTCTAAGCCTCACTGTGCTCTTCTATGAAGTGGAAATAGTAATAATACCTATCATATAGGGCTGCTGTAAGGATTAAATGAGGTATAAAGAAATTAATGCACATTGGTGTTCATCATTGTGCCGTTATTTCTCACACAGCTTTAAAGCACTTGACTTTATTTCTTCTTTTTTTTCATTTTAGAAAGCTCTAATTTATTAGTAAACCTTCCCTTCCCTTCCACTGAGCTGAAATCTTCCTTTCTTGAACTGCTGCATTTTGTTTTTAGCTTTAAATTTTGGAGCTTTCCAGAATAAATTTAATCTCAACTTCTATGTAACAATGCTTCAACAATTTTAAGGTCTTTATTGCCACCTCTTCCTACTTTCATTATCAAGACTAAATATCTCCATTTCCTTACCATTTTGTTGACTGTCTGTCTTAAGGCCTTAATTACTAAGGGTTTGGCTTTACATTATACTAGGAGTAAATTTCTGTAGTAAGTTTTCCATTAGAATCACAGAACCTTAAAATAGAAAGGGGCCTTTTCATCCAACTTCTTACTTAGAGAATTTACCTCTAACATCCTTTACCAGTTATTCCAGTTCTGTTAAACCCTGCAATGGCTAGATCCATCCATTCCATTTTTGACAGCTCTAATAATTAAAAAAATTCATCTTTTATTGAACTGAAATTCACCTCCCTGTAATTTACAGCAGTTGGTACTAGTTTGGCTTTATGAGTCAATACAAAGTAGCCAGGGCAGTTCTTTAGCTAATATTTAGCTATATTGTTTTCTTATAACTATTTTTTCCCCAAGATTTTAGCAGCCTGTTGTCATGTGGCAGTAGAGCATAGGTGGTAAGAACTTACATTTTTATACTTTTCACTACCCTCTTTTTCTTCTTTCATATTCTCAAATTTTTCAATGACTCTCTTCAAATGTGGTGACCAGAAATGAACAAAATGCACTAGGTGTCATTTGACCAGTGTAGAATATACTGGGATATTTGAATTAAAAAAAAAGTTATAGAACAGCATTTGTAGTATGATCCTTTTCTTTAACAAAGAATAAGTGTGTGTGAACATTTATACTGTACATTAAGAAGTCTGGAATGATAAACACCAAAATGTAAATAGTATTCTTTGTTGAATGGTGGAATTGTGGGTGATCTTTATTTATTTAGGCTTATCTGCATTTTCCAATATTCTACAGCAAACATGTATTGTGTAATGAAAACCTCTAAAGAACCTCTCTTCAGGTTGGTGTAAATTTAAAAATAGCAATCTTTATGCCTGGTCTTCCTACTAACATCGAAGCCACTTAACAGAACTATTAGCCAGCTGTTTCTCTCCAATATATCTGTTTGAATATTATGAGGTATTTTATCCATTGCCTTTCTATATTCACATTATGTTCTGTTTGTCATTCCTTTGATGTACCCTGTAGTAGTAAGTCTATAAATTCCAGGAAAATTAGGCTACTTTGTTATAGCTTGTTTCTGATAGCGAACCATTGATGATGCCTAGTATTGTGCAAATTCCTTCTACCCCCTTGCTTCTAATTCTTTTGGGTCTGGATACTTAGATTCATTTAAAGCATCAGTGTCTCTTATGATCTCTGTCTTTTTGGAGGTTCAGTAATCTCCTAGCATTATTTGTTTATCCTTTCTGGTTTGAAAATGATTCTCACTAGGGATAAGAGCAAAGTAGAAGTTGGGAAGAATCAGATTCTTGGTGTTGTTAGATGTCTTAGGAAATTCTCTTGTGGTCTAAAACCATCCACAGTTTTACTCTGTGAGGGATTAAAGTTACATTAGCTGTCATAGCAGTGAACTTCTATTACTTCCCTCCTTTTTTCCAAACTTAGCTGGAAAGGACATTAGCCTTTTTCTAGGGCAAGTGTACAAGTTCACTTTTGTGTTTGTTTTCAGTTTGACCTCTCACCACCCTCTTTCATCCTTAAAAAAAATCTGAGCTCATCAGAGCTCATTAGAGTACTCAAATTGAGTTGCTTCCCTCCTTTTCTTCCTTCATATTATATGTGAAATTTCATTTTATTTAACATATCTTTCATGAGACAGCTGCAGAGCTTTTTAAAATCTCTCTCTTTGGCATAACTACCTTTTAATCTAAACAAGAATAATTCCCATTTAAACTGTGTTAAATTATTTCTTTTTTAGTCTAGATTAAGAATTATTTGTACTTTGATAAAGCAGTAAAAAGTTTGTTAATACCTCAAATTTACTTGATTTTCTTAATGCCTCAAAGAGTCGAATACCATGTAAAGTGTATTTAGTAAATTCTTGTTGAACATAAGGAATCCAGTTCAAAAGACTCCCATGTGAAGAAGTATATCAGTAAGAACTGAGGAAAAAATAATCTTCTTGTTATCAAAGGTATATAAACCAGAGAGCTTATAAATTTTTCAGATTCAGGATTCAGTTCATGAAGTTTTTGGTGATGGATACAAGGAGATAAGAGGCAACTTGGAAGTATTATAATTTTCACAACTATTTGGGCAATTGTGGTTATTGGGACTCTGATATAAGGTACTTATTTCCAGGGAAACTGTATTAGTTAAATGCAATAAATCACAAATAGAGCAGTTAAACTGCATGGAAATGTTATATCTATAAAAATAGTCAAGTTGCAAGTGGGTTATCTATTTTAGATAGTAATGGTGTTTGAAGTGGTGATTGCACCATTATGTTCAGGGAGCTGTGTCTGCCAGAGTGAACAGTGCCAGCTGCATGATGGGGAGTGAGGAAAGAGGAGAGGGAATTTTGGTATTGACCTCTTTCTCAACTAAAGGGTTTTCAGCTCCCTCTTCAAAACTGTGAGGCTGATGTGTAGCAGGGAATTAGGACAACCAGCTGGTGACTACTCAACCTGTCCGTTTTTACATTGCCCAATTCCTAGTGCATCTCAGTGGTTTCTTACAGTTGCAGATGAGTGAAGTAGGTCTTCACTGACATGAATGCAGAAACTTACAGTATTCAGTAGTGTGCCTACTGACCTTAGCAATTTAACCTCTCGAGTGACAGTAAACACAATTTGATTAGTTCAGTTGTATACTGAAATAATTTACTTAATTATGCATTTGAGGTAATTTTGGAAAATTCTTTCAAAGAGCCTATTTTAGAACATTTTCCTGAGTATTTAACTAGAAATGGAAGCTGACTATAATTCAAATCATGGGTTAGAAAAGATTAATTTCAACCTACAGAACCTGAAGCTATTTAACATTTAATGCATTTCAGTGTGTCTTTGGTTTCCATTTTGAACATATTGCAGCATGGTTTTAATTAATTAAAATATGATGAGTTTTGGTTATTCATTATATGTTGATATGAGAGATTATCTTACATTTGAAAAAGCAGGAATTTACACAGAAGACTCATCTGTGTGCCAGTTCTTTCTCTAGTTTGTGATGACATGGTCATGTAAACCATATGGCAGCCAGAGGCACAATGCCAGTTGACAGCCCATTGCATTTTTTTGTGTAACACAGATCTAAGAACTCTTCTTAGAGTCCGGTTTTCTTCTTTTGTGTCAGTAGGACAGCGGGTGAATTCTACATTTGTGTTAAACCTGGGTGAGGCTTGCAAGTGTGTGATTTTTTGAGGGTGAATCAAAATATATGTTCAAAGGATAAATTTTGTTTTCCTCATTTCCTTCTACTGTAATCTCCAAAGTTCACCTCTGAGAGTGTTTCTTATATATAGTGCTTTATTATTTAACAGCATATCTTTATGAATCTGTCTATAAAATGAATTTTGATTCAATTGTGCTGTAGAATTATTTGGGTTCTATTGTGTTGTGAGAGCAGCTTTATTTAAAGTGGTTAATTACTTCTAGTTAAGTGAGCTGAAACAATTGGCCTAAACTTGTTGCCCTTAAATTGCATCATCTCTTGACTGATGGTTGTGGGCATAAACAGCCAACCTCATTTCTTGCTGCCTGCTTGATATTTCTGTTCCCTGTACCCCATTTCCTCTAACCCTTCCTGCTCAAATTTCTTTTTCTAGTAAGAAAGTCTCTTCTCCATTCTAATTAGTACAGGTTCAACCTGCCTCTAGTTCCTGTGCCAACTGTCCCTCTCAAGAGTAGCAGATTTTGTGTGAGGAGTAGAGTTGGGGTGGGCTGTGTATAGTGACAAGTAGATTAAGAAGAACAAAAATTGTGGAGTTTACAGAGTTTGCTTTCATCATCTCTAGTTTCATGCATATCTCAATGTTAATTTCTCCTCACATGTCATGGACTCAGTGCCCTTGTGCCTTTCCTAACGTTACCCCACCACCAACAATTATTTGTGGGTGCTGACAATTCATACTGAAGTATGATTGACTGGTAAAGGCTTTTAGGAAGAGGAAGCTCTTTTAGTATTTTCATTTAAAGAGGAAACAACATTTAGGCCAAAATACTAAAGCTTTGGAACTCTAATGGCAGAGTTGATGGAGTGGATTATTCAGATTTTCAAGAGTGGGTTGGATAAAGGTGGTCATTTATCCTTTCTTCTTACAAGGCTGGTGCTGTAGAAGGGGAAAGGGATTTGATTGGAGACGAGAGAAATAGGATAGCATAGGGCTGGTGCTGGAAAATCCTTTTTTTTTTTTTTAGCTACTTAATTAGTCCCTAGAACTTTTTATTGGATATCTGTTATATACTGATCTTAGGTATCAGCATATGGTATATATTTTGCCTATTTCCAGAAATTATTCCTGAGATGTTTTTATTATAACAAAGATATAGAATTGTATAAGAGCTTTAATATCTAATGTGGTTTTAGATTCAAATTCTTCCACATCCATTTTCTTGTTATTAAAAAAATTCATGTTGTAAGTTTACTCAATATGTAGGTTTTTTCATAAACCCATGTTTCACTACTGGGGAGGTGTTTGAAGTTTTGTCCCCTGGATCCCAATTAGCATTCTTCCACACTAAAGTTTTCTTTTCTTTTTTTCTCCACCCCCCCCCCAAATAAGTAGCCACTTTGAATCCTTGTTTGATACCTCTAGTTACTAATCTGCATTTGAAATATTTCATGTAGCATATAAATATGCTAAATTTAGTATCTTATGTTTTGAATATACTAAAAAATTGCTGTATTTACTTAAAGAATTATCCCTGTTTTGTATAGATATTTTACTTCTAGTATGGAGGCATGGGAGTGAGTGGGAGTTTGTGGGGAGCTGCAGGAATTAGGCAGAGATGTTCTTTGGCATGGTAAACTACATGATGGTGGAGTAGCAACAGAGTTGCTTCCTGTTGGCTTGCTTTGGCTAGTGACCACAGTGGTCTGTTACTCTGAATTTCATAGAAACTTTGGAGACATAATGGAGAAGGTGAAGAATTACAAACAAGTACCTGTAGAATAATGGGAGAATATTTAACAAAGAGTTAATACAGTGTGATATGTGCTGTAATGGAAGTCTCAAACAATGCTACAGGAATGCCAGCAGCAAGGAGGAGATACCTTTAGTCTGTTTGGAGGAGTAGTCAGGGGAAACTTCAAAGAGGAGGTGATTCTTGAATCTTGTTGAATGAGTAGGAGTTTGTCAGGTTGACAGTTTGCAGGAAGGGTGTTTTAGGCAAAAGGAACAGTATATTTAATAATTGTGTGTGAAAATGTAGAATATATATAATATGGGGTATTAGAAGGAGTTTGTTATAGAGCATGGATATGAGGTAAGTCTGGAGATTGAAGTACTTGTGTGCTGCCCTTAGGAGTTTGAATTTTAATCTGAAGGCCATGGAGATCCATTGACTTTTTGTTTCAAATTTTGATATGTTACTTATTCATTTATGATAATAGCATGACTGTGTTTCAGAAAATTGAGTAGAAGAGTAAAAATCATTCCAATCCTATTGCTAAAATAACTTTTTCCTATGTTTAATGTAGTTGCTGTTAGATAGAGCGTACAGTTTGAATCCTGAATTTTTTGCTTAGTAATATATCAAACTTCTTCAGTGTTATTCCAAAGTCTTCATAATCATATTTTTAATCACACCATAGTATTCCATTTAATGCAGAATTTTCATAGACCTCTTCCATCAGAATCACTCCTGGTTGTTTGTTAAAAATATGCATTTCCTATTCCCATCTCAGACTTACTAGGTCAGAGTTTTGGGGTATAAGGTCTGGGAATATGCATTTTACGATCTTCCCTAGTTTAATTGCTGTGTACTCTGTAAAGTGTGAGAACCACTGATCTGGTGATGTATATACCATTACTTAAACATACCCTTAATACTCAATACTTCTTTATTTTAACTTACTTGTTATTATTATAAGTAATGTTTTGATGAACATTGTTATACAAATCATCTTTTCCATAAAATTATATTCTTAATATACATTTCTAGAAGTGGAATTACTATTCTAAAAGGTATTTATTATTAACTCCATATTTATATATGGGGTAAAAGAGCAGAAAAATTGAATAACTTGCCCAAAGTTACAAAGCTAGTGACAGATCCAAGATTTAAATTCAGGTCTTTCTGATCCCAGAGATCTTTTTATTGTGCCATGTTGCTTCCTTGTTCCATAGGGACCAATGTATGTCCTTGGTTAAAATATGAAAATGCCAATATGATTCCAGTATATAAATAGAAAGTACATTTTCTACAAAATTATATAGTAACGTATTTCAGATCTTGCATAGTTCTCATTATTTTTGCTTTTGCTCATCATACAGTTTCACATTATAGGCAGTATTTTGCTTTACATTTGTTTCTTTTTTTTATTTACCAAGTTTTAAAATTTTTTAAAATTATTTTTATTTTTTTGGCTGTGCTGTGTGGCATGCGGGATCTTAATTCCCCCACCAGGGATTGAACCCGCGACCCCTGCAGTGGAAGTGTGGAGTCTTAACCACTGGACCTCCAGGGAAGTCCTACATTCGTTTCTTGATGGCACATAAACAGTAAACTGAATTCAATGTTAAGTTAGTTAAAGATGTTTTAAAATATTTCTTTGTCAGTCATCATTTTCACCTTAAACAGGGTGGAATTGTTTTACCCAAAATTTCTTAGGCACTTGATGTTATATAACTTCTGTTGTCTTCAAAGGTGGTCTAATAACTTGTCAGATGGGTGTGATTCAGATGGGTGTGATTTATATCTCCTTATTTCTTCCCTCTTACAAAAGGAGGAAAATAAAGTGTTCACCATAGTCCTCACTTAATAAACTTTATAGTTTATCTCTTTCAAGCTGATAAATCTGAGCTCATAGTTCTTAACTGAGCTCATTAACAACTCAGGGACCTCATCAAATCTAGTGTTAGGCTGTGTAGAAAAACCAAGGAACCACGGCAGTTAGGACCTTTACCTCCTCTCTTTCTGTGCACCTCTGTCCCTTTTCAGAGCCTTTCTTTCTGTCTTGGTTATGAGGCATTCTTTGGCTTCTTTTATCTGGAACTCAGAACTCTCATTCAGTTTTATCCTGTACCAAAAAAAGTTTCCTATATTACATTTTATTCCTTCATGCCTTAGATCTCCATTTTCAAAAACAGCAAATGGCATAGTAGAAAGAAGCAGCAAGATGTAATGGAAAAAGTCTGAATCTTGGGATTGAATGAAAACTGCCATTGAATGGATTTTTGGCCCTTGGCAAGTTATTCCACTTCTTTGGGCTTCAATCTCCTCATTTATAAAGTGGAAATGATAATACCTGTCTTGTAGAGTTGTAAGAAGTAGAGATAATTTATATAAAGTACCTAGCACAGTGCCTGTCACATAGGAGGACTCAAATGCATGCTTCTGTTACGATTATTATTATTACTAGGACATTAATGGCTGTGCAAGAAATAATTGTATAGATTCAGAGTATCTTTATTTCAATGTGAACTCTGGGATATTTGCATTTTAATAGGTAACTTCTTTAGGGACATTGTCTTAGCCTAAATCGTTAATGGTATAGGCACCAAGACAGGCCATTGGGGATGATGATTTGTCCAGTCTTCCTGACTGCAGAGCTAGGGATTACTTTTTCATGCCTACTTTTAGGAGTGGTTCTGGTCACCAAAGATTTAGCCTTTATTCATATCTTCTACATTCCTCACAAAGCTAATTTGAACAGAAAGAAATTGTGTTCTGTTGGAGTTGTATGTGCTCTGCTATAATCCATGTGGTTAATGGGTTCCTAATAAGCCTATCATTAATATTTTCCTTATTTTTCTTTTTAAAGCATTATTAATTGACAAATATTTTGAGGGTGTGTACTGTGTATTTACCATGATGATGGTGCTTTGGAGGATAGAAAATAAACTTCTCTTTAGGCCCTTACAAAAACTGCACACATAGGATGATAGCTAACTATATAGTAGTGTCTAATTTTACTAGGGTCTGAGAGCTCATAAATTCAACTTTTTCTTTGGCTTAGTCCAGTGTCAACATTTGGCTCTCATCTTCCACTGCATACCAGTATATGATCTGAATCTGATCATAAATCACGTTTAAGTAATTCTTTAACAGCTGAAGATAGAACTATATACTCTCAAATATTTTTCTTTAAAAAATTAAAAAAATAATCACATACTAGAGGAAAACCTGGAAGTACAAGGCAAATAACTGTTTCTTTTCCTGGACCATTTGAGAGTAAGTTGCCAACCTAATGTACTAGCACCGCAGAATACCTTAGTTTGTATTTAGATATTTCCTAAAGACAAGGATATTTCCCAATATAACTACAGTACATCCACTAAAATCAGGAAATAACCACCAGACCCCACTCAGGTTTTGACAGGTGTGCCAGTGGTATGCATCATTGGGATCCAGTTCAAAATCACCCATTACATTTAGTTGTCATACCTCTTTAAATTTCTTTGGTATGCTACAGGTTCTCAGTCTTGCCTTGACTTTTATGACCTTGACACTTTTCAAAGACTATAGGCCAGTTATTTTGTAAAATGCCCCTCATTTGGGCTTTCCTGATGTTTTCTCATGCATTTTGGTAGGAATATCACAGAAGGGATGCTGTGTTCTATTCATTACATCCTATCAGATGGCATGTGATTTTGATTTTGTCCTATTTCTGATAATGTTCTCTTTAATCACTTGCTTTTACTAGTGTCTGTCAGACTTCCCTATATACAATTACTCTTTTTCCATTTGTAAAAACTATTTTGTGGGGAAGTACATTTAAACTGTGTGAGTATCCCATTCCTCATCAAACTTTCGCTTATTCATTTATTTATTTATTTATTTGCGGTACGCGGGCCTCTCACTGCTGCGGCCTGTCCCGCCGCGGAGCACAGGCTCTGGACGCGCAGGCTCAGCGGCCATGGGTCACAGGCCCAGGCGCTCCGCAGCACACGGGACCCTCCCAGACCAGGGCACGAACCCGCATCCCCTGCATCGGCAGGCGGACTCCCAACCACTGTGCCACCAGGGAAGCCCTTCATTTATTTATTTATAGGCATACCTCAGAGGTACTGTGGGTTCAGTTCCAGATCACTACAATAAAGCAAGTCACATGAATTTTTTGGTTTCCCAATGCATATAAAAGTTATGTTTACACTATACTATACTATAGTGTATTAAATATGCAATAGCATTATGTCTAAAAAACAAGGTACATACCTTAATAAAAAATACTTTATTGTTAAAAATGCTAAACAACATCTGAGCCTTCAGTGAGTTGTAATATTTTTTGCTGGTGGAGGGTCTTCCTTCGATGTTCATGACTGCTGACTGATCAGGGTGGTGGTTGCTGAAGGTTGGGATGGCTACGGCAACTTCTTAAAATAAGAAAATGAAGTTTGCCATCTCAATTGACTCTTCCTTTCACGAATGATTTCTGTACCATGTAATGCTATTTTGTATTTTACCCACAAAAGAGCTTCTTTCAAAACTAGAGTTAATCCTCTCAAAACCTGTTGCTGCTTTAGCAACTAAGTTTGTGTAATATTCTAAATCCTTTGTTGCTTCCATCTCAAGCAACTCCTTTCTTTGCCATTCCATAAGAAGCAATTTCTCATCTGTTCAAGGTCTATCATGAGATTGCAGCAATTCAGTCACATCTTCAGTTTCTACTTCCATCTTTAGTTCTCTTGCCATTTCCACCACATCTGCAGTTAATTCCCTCACTAAAGTCTTGAACCCTTCAGTAATCCATAAGGGTTGGAATCAACTTCTTCCAAATTCCTGTTCCTGTTGATCTTTTAACTTCTTCCCATGAATCATGAATGTTCTTAATGGCATCCAGAAGGGTGAATCCTTTCCAGAAGGTTTTCAATTGACTTTGTCCAGATTCATCAGAGGAATCATTATCTGTGGCAGCTATAGCCTTATGAAATATGTTTTTTAAATAATGACTTGAAAGTTGAAATTACTCCTTGATCTGTGGACTGAAGAATGGACATTGTGTTAGCAGGTGTGAAAATAATATTACTCTCATTGTACATCTCTATCATAGTTCTTAGGTGACCAGGTGCATTGTCATTGAGCAGTAATATTTGGAGAGGAATATTTTTTTCCTGAGAAATAGTGGGCTTAAAATATTCAGTAAACCATGTTGTAAACAGATATGCTGTCATCCAGTCTTGTTGCATTTATAGAGCATTGACAGAGTAGATATAGCATAAATCTTAAGGGCCCTAGGATTTTTTGGAATGGTAAATGAGCATTGGCTTCAATTTATTTTTATTTAATTAATTTAAAAAATTGAAGTATAGTTGATTTACAATTGGCTTAAATTTAAAGTCACCAGCTACCTTAGCTCCTAACAGGCTGACAGGAGAGTCAGGCTGTCCTTTGAAGCTTTGAAGCCAGATGTTGACTTCTCCTCTCTAGCTATGAAAGTCTTAGATGGAATTGTCTTCTAATGGAAGGCTATTCTGTCTACACTGAAAAAGCTGTTGTTTAGTGTAGCCACTTTCATTAGTTATTTTAGTTAGATCTTCTGGATAACTGGCTACAGCTTCTACACTAGCACTTTCTGCTTCATCTTGCACTTTTATGTGATGGAGATGGCCTCTTTCCTTAAACTTCATGAACCAACCTCTGCTGGCTTCAGACTTTTCTTCTGCAGCTTTCTCATGTCTTTCTCAGACTTCATTTGCTCTGGATTTGGTTTTGGCTTAAGGGAATGTTGTGGCTCATTTGATCTTCTCTCCAGAACCCTAAAACTTTCTTATCAGTGATAAGGCTGTTTTGCTTTCTTATCATTTGTGTGTTCATTGGAGTGGAACTTTAAATTTCCTTCAAGAATTTTTTTTTGCATTCACAACTTGGCTAGCTGTTTGGTACAAGATGCCTAGCTTTCAGCCTGTCTCAGCTTTATTTATTTATTTATTTATTTTGCGGTATGCAGGCCTCTCACTGCCGTGGCCTCTCCCATCGCAGAGCACAGGCTTCGGACGTGCAGGCCCAGCGGCCACAGCCCATGGGCCCAGCCGCTCCGTGGCACGCGGGATCCTCCCAGACTGAGACACGAACCCGCGTCCCCTGCATCGGCAGGCAGACTCCCACCCACTGCGCCACCAGGGAAGCCCCTGTCTCAGCTTTTGACGTATCTTCTTCACTAAGCTTAATCATTTCTAGCTTTTGATTTAAAGTAAGAGATGACTGAGTCTTCCTTTCACTTGAACGCTTAGAGGCCGTTGTAGGGTTATTCATTGGTCTAATTTCAGTATTGTGTCTCAGAATAGGGAACCCCGAGGAGAGGGAGAGAGACAGGAATAGCCAGTCAGTGAAGCAGTCAGGACACACACAACATTTATCTGTTAAGTTTGCTATCTTATATGGGCATGGTTCATGGCACCTCGAAACAATTTTTTTTTTTTAACATGTTTGTTGGAGTATAGTTGCTTTACAATGGTGTGTTAGCTTCTGCTTTATGACATAGTGAATCAGCTACACATTTACATATATCCCCATATCTCCTCCCTATTGCGTCTCCCTCCCACCCTCCCTATCCCACCTCTCTAGGTGGTCACAAAGCACCAAGCTGATCTCCCTGTGCTATGCGGCTGCTTCCCACAAGCTATCTGTTTTACATTTGGTAGTGTATATGTGTCCATGCCAATTTATCACTTCGTCCCAGCTTACCCTTCCCCTCCCCATGTCCTCAAGTCCATTCTCTACGTCTGTGTCTTTATTCCTGTCCTGCCCTTAGGTTCTTCAGAACCATTTTTTTTTAGATTCCATATATATGTGTTAGCATATGTTATTTGTTTTTCACATTCTGAGGATTGTCTTTTCCTCTTGTTTATGGTTTCCTTTGCTGTGCAAAAGCTTTGCAGTTTCATTAGGTCCCACTTGTTTTTGTTTTTATTTCCCTTTCTCTAGGAGGTGGGTCAAAAAGGATCTTGCTGTGATTTATGTCATAGAGTGTTCTGCCTATGTTTTCCTCTAAGAGTTTTATAGTGTCTGGCCTTACATTTAGGTCTTTAATCCATTTTGAGTTTATTTTTGTGTATGGTTTTAGGGAGTGTTATAACTTCATTCTTTTACATGTAGCTGTCCAGTTTTCCTGGCACCACTTATTGAAGAGGCTGTCTTTTCTCCTTTGTATATTCTTGCCTCCTTTATCAAAAATAAGGTGACCATAGGTGTGTGGGTTTACCTCTGGGCTTTCTCTCCTGTTCCATTGATCTATATTTCTGTTTTTGTGCCACTACCATACTGTCTTGATTTCTGTAGCTCTGTAGTATAGTCTGAAGTCCAGGAGCCTGAGTCCTCCAGCTCCGTTTTTTCCTTCTCAAGATTGCTTTGGTTATTCGGGGTCTTTTGTGTTTTCATACAAATTGTGAACATTTTTGTTCTAGTTCTGTGAAAAATGTTATTGGTAGTTTGATAGGGCTTGCATTGAATCTGCAGATTGCTGTGGGTAGTATAGTCATTTTCACAATGTTGATTCTTCCAATCCAGCACATGATATATCTCTCCATCTGTTTGTATCATCTTTAATTTCTTTCTTCAGTGTCTTACAGTTTTCTGCATACAGGTCTTTTGTCTCCTTAGGTAGGTTTATTCCTAGGTATTTTATTCTTTTTGTTGCAATGGTAAATGGAGTGTTTCCTTAATTTCTCTTTCAGATTTTTCATCATTAGTGTATAGGAAGGCAAGAGATTTTTCTGCATTAGTTTGTATCCTGGTAGTTTACCAAATTCATTGATTAGCTCTACTACTTTTCTGGTAGCATCTTTAGAATTCTCTATGTATAGTATCATGTCATCTGCAAACAGTGACAGCTTTACTTCTCTTTTCCAATTTAGATCCCTTTTATTTCTTTTTCTTCTCTGATTGCTGTGGCTAAAACTTCCAAATCTATCTTGAATAATAGTGGTGAGAGTGGACAACCGTGTCTTCTTCCTGATCTTAGAGGAAATGGTTTCAGTTTTTCACCAGTGAGAACGATGTCGGCTGTGAGTTTGTCATATATGCCTTTATTATGTTGAGGGAAGTTCCCTCTATGCCTACTTTCTGGAGGGTTTTTATCATAAATCGGTGTTGAATTTTGTCGAAAGCTTTGTCTGCATCTATTGAGATGATCATATGGTTTTTATTCTTCAATTTGTTAATGTGGTGTATCACATTGATTGATTTGCGTATATTGAAGAATCCTTGCATTCCTGGGGTAAACCCCACTTGATCGTGGTGTATGATCCTTTTAATGTGCTGTTGGATTCTGTTTGCTAGTATATTGTTGAGGATTTTTGCATCTATGTTCATCAAGTGATATTGGCCTGTAGTTTTCTTTCCTTGTGACATCCTTGTCTGGTTTTGGTGTCAGGGTGATGGTGGCCTTGTAGAATGAGTTTGAGAGTGTTCCTCTGCTATATTTTGAAAGAGTTTGATTGAGAAGGATAGGTGTTAGCTGTTCTCTTAATGTTTGATAGAATTCGCCTGTGAAGCCGTCTGTTCCTAGGCTTCTGTTAGTTGGAAGATTTTTAATCACAGTCTCAATTTCAGTGCCTGTGATTGGTCTGTTTATATTTTCTATTTCCTCCTGGTTCAGTCTTGGAAGGTTGTGCTTTTCTAAGAATTCCTCCATTTCTTCCAGGTTGTCCATATTATTGGCGTATAGTTGCTTGTAGTAATCTCTCATGATCCTTTGTATTTCTGCAGTGTCAGTGGTTACTTCTCCTTTTTCATTTCTAATTCTACTGATTTGAGTCTTTTGATTTTTTTCTTGATGAGTCTGGCTAATGGTTTATCAATTTTGTTTATCTTCTCAAAGAACCAGCTTTTAGTTTTATTGATGTTTGCTATTGTTTCCTTCATTTCTTTTTCATTTATTTCTGATCTGATCTTTATGATTTCTCTCCTTTTGCTAACTTTGGGTTTTTTTTGTTCTTCTTTCTCTAATTGGTTTAGGTGTAAGGTTAGGTTGTTTATTTGAAGTGTTTCTTGTTTCTTAAGGTAGGATTGTATTGCTATAAACTTCCCTCTTAGAACTGCTTTTGCTGTATCCCATAGGTTTTGGGTCGTCGTGTTTTCATTGTCATTTGTTTCTAGGTATTTTTTGATTTCCTCTTTGATTTCTTCAGTGATCTCTTGGTTATTAAGTAGTGTATTGTTTAGCCTCCATGTGTTTGCATTTTTTACAGAATTTTCCCTGTAATTGATATCTAGTCTCATAGTGTTGTGGTCAGAAAAGATACTTGATAGAAATTCAATTTTCTTAAATTTACCAAGGCTTGATTTGTTACCCAAGATATGATCTATCTTGGAGAATGTTCCATGAGCACTTGAGAAGGAAGTGTTTTCTGTTGTTTTTGGGTGGAGTGTCCTATAAATATCAATTAGGTCTATCTTGTTTATTGAATCATTTAAAGCTTGTGTTCCCTTATTTATTTTCATTTTGGATGATGTGTCCATTGGTGAAAGTAGGGTGTTAAAGTCCCCTACTATGATTGTGTTACTGTCGATTTCCCCTTTTATGGCTGTTAGCATTTGCCTTATGTATTGAGGTGCTCCTATGTTGGGTGCATAAATATTTACAATTGTTATATCTTCTTCTTGGATTGATCTCTTGATTATTATGTAGTTTCTTTCTTTGTCTCTTGTAACAGTCTTTATTTTACAATCTGTTTTGTCTAATATGAGAAAACATCCAGCTTTCTACTCCAGCTTTCTTTTGATTTCCATTTGCATGGAATATCTTTTCCATCCCCTCACTTTCAGTATGTGTCCCTTGGTCTGAAGTGGGTCTCTTGTAGACAACGTATATATGGGTCTTGTTTTTGTATCCATTCAGCGAGTCTGTGTCTTTTGGTTGGAGCATTTAATCCATTTACATTGAAGGTAATTGTTGATATGTATGTTCCTATTACCATTTTCTTAATTGTTTTGGGTTTGTTATTGTAGGTCTTTTCCTTCTCTTGTGTTTCCTGCTTAGAGACGTTCTCTTAGCATTTGTTGTAAATCTGGTTGGTGGTGCTGAATTCTCTTAGCTTTTGCTTCTCTGTAAAGGTTTTAATGGATCCGTCAAATCTGAATGAGATCCTTGCCGGGTAGAGTAATCTTGGTTGTAGGTTTTTCCCTTTCATCACTTTAAATATGTCCTGCCACTCCCTTCTGGGTTGCTTGAAACAAGAGAGTTTCTGCTGAAAGATCAGATATTAACCTTATGGGGATTCTCTTGTATGTTATTTGTTGTTTTGCCCTTGCTGCTTTTAATATATTTTCTTTGTATTTAATTTTTTTTTTTTTTAATTAATATGTGTCTTGGCATGTTTCACTTTGGATTTATCCTGTGTGGGACTCTCTGCACTTCCTAGACTTGATTAACTATTTCCTTTCCCATATTAGGGAAGTTTTCAACTATAATCTCTTCAAATATTTTCTCAGTCCCTTTCTTTTTCTCTCCTTTTTCTGGTACCCCTATAATTCGAATGTTGGTGGGTTTAATGTTGTCTTAGAGGTCTCTGAGACTGTCCTCAATTCTTTTCATTCTTTTTTCTTTATTCTGCTCTGCAGTAGTTATTTCCACTATTTTATCTTCCAGGTCACTTATCTGTTCTTCTGCCTCAGTTATTCTGCTATTGATTCCTTGTAGAGATTTTTCATTTCATTTATTGTGGTGTTGATCATTGTTTGCGCTTTAATTCTTATAGGTCCTTTTTAAATGTTTCTTGAATTTTCTCCATTCAGTGGAGGGGACTAGTGCCTGTGTTCTGGTGGATGAGGCTGGATCTTGTCTTTCTGGTCGGCAGGTCTGTGTCCGGTGGTGTGTGGTGTCTGTTACCTTATTATGATTTTAGGCAGCCTCTGTGTTAATGGGTGGGGTTGTGTTCCTGTCTTGGCAGTTGTTTGGCATAGGGTGTCCACAACTGGAGCTTGCTGGTCATTGAGTGGAGCTGGGCCTTAGTGTTGAGATGGAGATCTTTGCAAGAGCTTTCGCTGTTCGATATCACGTGGAGCTGGGAGGTCTCTGGTGGACCAATGTCCTGAACTCGGCTCTCCCACCTCAGAGGCACAGGCCTGATTCCTGGCTGGAGCACCAAGAACCTGTCAGCCGCATGGCTCAGAAAACAATGCAGAGAAAAAGAAAGAAAGAGAGAAAAAAAGAATAAAGTTATTAAAATAAAAAATAATTATTAAAAATAAAAAAATTAAAGTTATAAAAAAAGAAAAAAATGGAAAGAAAGGAAGCGAGCATCCAAACCAAAGAACAAATCCACCAATGAGAACAAGCACTAAAAACTATACTTTAAAAAAAAAAAAAAGAAAACGGACAGAGCGAACCCTAGGACAATGTTGAAAGCAAAGCTGTACAGACAAAATCACACAAGGAAGCATGCACATTAATACTCACAAAAAGAGAAAAACGAAAAAATAATGTATCTCCTTGCCCCCACAGTCCACTGCCTCAATTTTGGGATGGTTCTTTGTCTCTTCAAGTATTCCACAGATGCAGGGTACGTCAAGTTGATTGTGGAGATTTAATCCACAGCTCCTGAGGCTGCTGGGAGAGATTTCCCTTTCTCTTCTTTGTTCGCACAGCTCCTGGGGTTCAGCTTTGGATTTGGACCCGCCTCTGCCTGTAGGTCGCCTGAGGGCATCTGTTCTTCGCTCATACAGGACGGGGTTAAAGGAGCAGCTGATTCGGGGGCTCTGGCTCACTCAGGCTGGGAGGAGGGAGGGGTACGGATGTGGGGCGAGCCTTCGGCGGAGGCGGGAGAGGCCGGCGTGACCTTGCACCAGCCTAAGGCGTGCGTGTGTTCTCCTGGGAAGTTGTCCCTGGATTACGGGTTCCTCGCAGTGGCGGGCTGCACAGGCTCCTGGGAGCGGGGGTGTGGAGAGTGGCCTGTGCTTGCACGTAGGCTGTTTGGTGGCTGCAGCAGCAGACTTACCGTCTCATAACCGTCTGTAGGGTTCGTGCTGATAGCCGCGTCTCGTGCCTGTCTCTGGAGCTCATTTAAGCGGTGCTCTTAATCCCCTCTCCTCGCGCACCAGGAAATAAAGAGGGAAGAAAAAGTCTCTTGCCTCTTCGGCAGGCCCAGACTTTTTCCCGGACTCCCTCCCGGCTAGCCAGGGCGCACTAGCCCCTTCAGGCTGTGTTCACGCAGCCAACCCCAGTTCTCTCCCTGGGATCCGACGGAAGCCCGAGCCTCAGCTCCCAGCCCCTGCCCGCCCCGGCAGGTGAGCAGACAAGCCTCTCAGGCTGGTGAGTGCCAGTCAGCACCGATCTTTTGTGCGGGAATCTCTCTGCTTTGCACTCCGCACCCCTATTGCTGCGCTCTCCTCTGTGGCTCCGAAGCTCCCTTCCCCTCCCCCCCACTCGCTGTCTCTGCCTCACAGCTCCCTCCTAGTGGTGCAGGTCCTATCCCTATTCTTTTGTCTCTGTTTTTTCTTTTTTCTTTTGCCCTACCCAGGTACGTGGGGAGTTTCTTGCCTTTTGGGGGATCTGAGGTCTTCTGCCAGCGTTCAGTAGGTGTTCTGTAGGAGTTGTTCCACATGTATATGTATTTCTGATGTATATGTGGGGAGGAAGGTGATCTCCACGTCTTACTCCTCTGCCATTTTGAATGTCTCCCTCCCTGGAAACAATTATTGATACTATAGTAGCATCAAAGATCACTGATCATAGATCACCATAACAAATATAATAACAATGAAAACGCTTGAAATATTGCAAGAATTACAAAAATGTGGCACAGAGAGATGAATTGAGCAAATGCTGTTGGAAAAATGGCACCAGTAGACTTGCTTGACACAGGGTTGCCGCAAATCTTCAATTTGTGAAAAATCTAGTATCTGAAGTGCAATAAAGTGAAGTACAATAGAACGAGGTATGCCTGTAAATACGTAAGGACTCATGGTTTATTTTATCGCATAGGTTATAATGCATTATTGACATTATTAATTTTGATACTTAAATTGTCCCAAACTTAGCCAGTACAAGTCCTTTCAGGCTGACTTCTTTTCATCATTTCCTTGCTTTTGGCATCATAAAATGTTAGAAGACTCATCTTTCTCTGCCTCAGTACTGAACCAACCATTTCTCCAAGAAACTATGGTTCCTTTTATTGGAAAATGGTAATTAGAAGCTAAGATTTTTGGGTGCTAGGTATGCTCATTGCTTTTGGCGTGTCACCTATCTCAGATTATCTCCACAAGGGAGTGAAAAAAAATATTCACATACAAAGATACACATATTAACATCTGTATCTACATTTTTTGTAACCCATGAGTTTACAATGATATGTCTAATTCTATTCCAACTCCACATGCAGGATTCATTTTAGTTTCTCCCTTCCTATATTTGTAACTTACATTTTCAGTAGTGGAAAACTTAGCTTCACTTCGCTTTAGTACATATACTTATTTGATAAATTCCCCTGTATGTAACCAATCCTTCTCTCTACTGCCTACCCTCTCTGTGTCATTGTCTTCCTTGCCCCACTCAGGCTCTGCCACCATTTTAGGCTGTCTCCTACACAGAAACCCTCTTGCCCTTTTCAGGCTCTGACTCCTTATGCCAGTTGGCATCTACAGAGGGATACCTTTTAAATTTTTCTTAGGACCTAATCTGCCTGCACTGGGTATGACCCTGGTATGTGAATACAGTCTTCACCCTGTTTGGACTCTGACACCCCACATCAGGATGTTCCCCTCTGCCACTACTACATGGACACCCTTTTCACCCTATTTGGGCTCTGACCCTCTCACATCATCCACTCCTGTATGAAGATGCCTTCTCCAGCTTGCTTAAGCTCTGACACCCCAGTATGGTGTCAGCTGTCCCCAACCCCATCATCCTTCTCCCCTGGCTTGAGCTTTATCGCTTCACTGTAGGCCATTGCGGCTTCCCTCTTTCTTCTGGTGTGGATGCCTCCTTTTCTCTGCCCTACTTAATGGCTCTAAGGACTGAATTGTTCAGGAAGAGAAGGGAAATGATGAGGACGAAAAAGAGGAGAGTGGAAGAGGAAGTGGAAGAGGAGAGTAACATAATGCTCTTTTTTTAAAAATTAGTGATGATGACACTATTACTACTACTACTGCTACTATTACTAATCTCTCCAAGTCAGCAGTGCATGTAGTCTTGTTTTGGAAGAAAATCAGGCTATTGGCATTTAAGAATTCTAGGTAACATGGAGATTATGACCAAAGCTTGAGTACTGTGTGGCAGTTCTTTGTACACTATTTCTCCTTGCATTTTGGAGGACAGATGATGATAATTTGTTAGGCTGGTCAGCACTTTGCATTTTTAATGAGGTTTTCTTTCATTTATATTGTTGTGGATATGTAGTAGGCGTCCAGATTGACTGAGAGACAGAAAATCGTTATGTATTTTTTGCTCTGTTTAGCTGAAACTCTTTTTCGTAATTGTCAGCGAAGTGCATTCTCAAGGATTTCAGTAAGATGATGATAATGCAGAAAAAAAAGTTATAAAAGCACTGAGATAGAAACTGTCATTCTCTGAGGGAGTTGAGTTTGCAGAATTTGATAGAGATAAGGATGTTAGCAAGTAGGTTTTTCTATTTTTTCTTTTTGTTAATTTTTATTGAAGTATAGATGCTTTACAATGTTGTGTTAGCCTCCACTGCACAACAAAATGAATCAGCCATACACTTACAGACATCCCCTCCCTTCTGGATTTCCGTCCCATTTAGGTTACCACAGTGCATTAGGTAGAGTTCCCTGTGAAGTAGGTTTTTCCTGTTATATGATATTGCCACTATGATTTTCAAGATGTCACAAAAACATTATGTTAGGAAATTGACCAAGTATATTTTAACATATGGTAAATCTTCACAGGTCTTATAAAAATGATTATTGCTGCAAATGAACCAAGAGAGTAGGTAATTTATACTGGGGATCTCTCAGACTTTAAATTATTATCAGGATTCTGTAATTCCTTGAAACAAATCTAAGCAAAGAATCTTTCAGGAAGCTCTTTAATAAGCATTTGCTATAGCTGAAAAATACCCTCTTTATTTGCAAAAAGTGGGAAGAAAATAGTTGGGAGCATTTCAGAAATAATTCATTGCAGTTATATTCTGTACTTTAAAAGACCATTCAGCTTTTCCTGCCAAATCCAAGAAAAAATAAGCAGCAGGCAGTATTATCAATTGCTACTCTCCTTTTCTAGGTCTAGGAAGACAACTTCAATGGAAGGATGATTAAAATTTTGGTTTTACTACCTAGTAATGGAACCAAACAGGCCTGGATTTAAACAACATACTTAATGTGTAAGATAATAGGGATCTGAAGAGATCATGATTCCTGCTCTTTTCTTACTTTCTTATCTTTTCTTATCATCAATATACCTGTAATAACATATGACCTTTTCATAGTATTCCTTTTTGTATCTTGGCTTTCTATTTTTATGGAATCTTTGGGCTTCCATAAAAATGGTTCTTGAACTTTGTAGTTTGTGACATTTGTTAGCAGAACATGGGACTACACAGAGTATCTATCCTGTCTATACCCTATGCCCTTTGAAATCCTTCCAAAATTCTTGAATCTGGGATCGACAGGTATTATTTTCTCAGTAATGTAATCCATATATTGTTTCTCTGATGGAAAGTAGCTGAGGAAAAGAGTATAAGATCCATATCTAATGTAACCTTCCTCAGAAATCTTGCTTGCTTGCTCTTTTACACTGAAATAGGAATTTATACTATGGATCTTGTAGAATCAAGTATGGATGGATCTTGTAGAATCAAGTATAAGTTGAACTGCCAGGAGTTGGAAAGACCAGGAATCAAGGCAGCAGGATCAGAGGGACAGGAGCAGATAGCATATACTAGGGGCTGCTGGATCTCTTTGGGCTCAGCCTCATGGTTGGGGGGGAAAAGGAGATACAATCTCAGAAAAAGGTCATGTGGATAAAAATTTATTACCTTGACTATTTTGTGAACTTCTTGAGAGAATACACCGAAACCAGAAGTCTTTCTTTTTTTTTAATTAAAAAAATTGTTTTAATTAAAAAATTTTTATACTTAATTAATTTTTAGCTGTGTTGGGCTTTTGTTGTTGCATACGGGCTTTCTCTAGTTGCGGTGAGCAGGGGCTACTCTTCATGGCAGTGTGTGGGCTTCTCATTGCGGTGGCTTCTCGTCGCAGAGCACGGGCTCTAGGTGCGTGAGTTTCAGTAGTTGTGGCACTCAGGCTCAGTAGTTGTGGCTCATGGGCTCTAGAGCACAGGGCCAGTAGTTGCGGTGCACGGGCTTAGTTGCTCTACGGCATGTGGGATCCTCCTGGACCAGGGATCGAACCCGTGTCCCCTGATTCTTAACCACTGTGTCACCAGGGAAGTCCCCAGAAGTCTTTCTTCACCTTACCTTTCCCATTTCCCCTCTGTTATGCTTCCCTCACTTATTTAAAGAGCCAAAATACGTTGTGATACAATTGGGCACCTTATCCAAGATGACAATGCTGTTAGTAGCAATGTTATAACTGCCAGGGAGTTTCTAATAGTAAAGGTACTCAAAATGATTGCTTACACTTCTCTTTTCCCTGGTTGCTGGCTGTGAACATTATCCTGACTCCTACTATTACATTTTTAGTATGTATTTATTTTAGTTCAGTGAGAAGTCCATTTAGAAAATCCTTGGTGACTCTTAGTTGCCCATGGCCCCTGAGCTGAATTGAGAACACTAATCTAGAGTTATAAGTTTATACAGATGCGGACAAAGTCCAGGGTTTTACTCTCATTGTTAACATTTCTAGGTTCCCTTCCTCTTTTCTCTCTTCCTTCTTAATAGTTCAGCTATTTTTCTCAGCAACTCATCTGTGTCAGCTTTCGCTGGTAAGCCATGTAGCCAGGAAACTAGAAAATGCTCTATGACAAAAGCAGAATTGAAAGGTTAAGAAACATAAGGAAAAGAAGGTTAAGAGAAAGAGACATAGTTTTACCATGGTTTTCTCAAGGTAACTCATGTGACTAATTCAGGTGAATATCTGTGAGACCAGACATCTGCCTTGGAAGTGCATAAGGGGACCTTAACCCTGGGTAGACAGTCACCATCTAGAAGAAAAGGGTAAAGATTATCCCCAGGGATTCAAGGGCTCTCTCTACCTTTGGCTTTTAGAGCTTGCTACATGGATGGACTTATACTTTTAATCTATGTCTTAGAAACATTTCCAAATATCCATAAAATTAATCTTAAAAGAATTCTCTACATTCCGTATTTTATACACCACACATTTTGCCAGTATTTCAAGAGTCTCCTGTTCTTTTTGCAAATAAAGTGCTCATTTTGGCTGTTTTCCAGATATGACAGTTGGTGGACATGCTTCAGTAGAGAAAAGGAAATTTTCTCTGCTTATCTACTCTTTCCCGTCTGCCCAAGATAGTGTGTCTGTCAATTGTGACCTGATTTTGAAATAATTTATTAAATAGAGGGTTGCATGATGTTATTTAAAATTTTGGTATGACATTGACTTTTAGTTCTTTACAATAATCTCTTGACTAGATTCTCTGGGTGAGGCTTATTGCTCCTGGGATTTTAGAAATTTCTTAACTCCTTCAGTGAATTTGAACTCTGTTCAGTGTCAAGTACAAGTAATGTTTACTCAGGAAATTAAACACACTTGTTTATTCAGAAGATGAAGCATGATGTATTTTTTTTTTTTGCCACGTGAACATTATTTTGGAAATATATTAATTTTATAGGTAAGGAGAATGTCCTTACTAGTTAGTAGACTGCTTTAACAAAGTGATAAGTAAATGAATATAAAATACTTATCTTTGGTAGGGGTTTACTCTTTTCATTAATATGTTGACGTCTTTTCATGTTTTTTATGTTAAAGTTTAATATACGTGCAATAGACTAATTTAAGGTTTTAAATTTGTAATCTTTTCATTTGAAGTCGAGAGAGAAGTCTAAACAAATTACATTTCTTTTAAAAAGCATATTCCTTGCTTTTGAAAAAGTATTACTCCCAAATATCTATCATAAATCTATATCTCAACTTTAGTCCTCTCTATTGTACTTCAGACATGTTGTTCCCAATGGTGTTTTGAACATCTCCCTCTCAATGGAGGTGTGAAACTCCAAAAAGTTCATTATCTTTACCCACAGTTCTGCTCTGCCACTTGTATGGCTCCTTTGTGTTAGTGGAAGCACTGTGCACCATTCGTCTAAGCTAGAAACCCCAGCGCCGTCCTTGACCCTTTCTCTTCCCGCTTGCATCCATTCATTATCACCACTTGCATCAATTCATTATCACCACTTCCAATGTCAGCCCTTCCTGCCCTTTCGTTCCTCTGACATTAGAAGAAGAATTGTTTTAAAATATGTTATTCTCTGACTTAGAAATCAGTGACTCTCCAGTGCTTAAAGAATAAACTCCAAACTCTTTGGAGTATCATTTGAGGCCTTTTGTGATTTGGCTCCTTCCAACCTGCCTCATTTTCCACCAGTCCTCTGCAACAGCATCCTCCAGCCATACCTGATTCCTGTACTTGGCATTGTCAGCAGGCATCATGTGCTTTCTATTGTTATTCCCCCTAGAATACCCATCTTTCCCTTGTGTGCTCAGCAAAGCCCTGTTCATCCTCCAAAACTCAGTTCCAGCATAATCATCTCTTCTGGGAAACTTTGCCTGATCTCTATCTTCTGTGCATCCCTGCACCTTGTACACATCTCTATTTTATTTTATTTTTTTGGTTGCCTTTGGTCTTCATTGCTGCACATGGGCTTTTCTCTAGTTGCAGAGAGGGGGGCTGCTCTTCGTTGTGGTGTGCGGGCTTTTCATTGCGGCGGCTCCTCTTGTGGAGCATGGGCTCTAGGCACGCGGGCTTCAGTAGTTGTGGCACTCGGGTTCAGTAGTTGTGGCTTGCGGGCTCTAGAGTGCAGGCTCAGTAGTTGTGGCTCACGGGCTTAGTTGCTCCGCGTCATGTGGAATCTTCCTGGACCAGGGCTCGAACCCGTGTCCGCTGCATTGGCAGGCGGATTCTTAACCACTGCACCACCAGGGAAGCCCCACATCTCTATTTTTAGCACTTAGAATACTGCATTGTAATTGTTGGTTTGCATATTTGCCTTCCCACTAGACCTTGAGCTCCTTCAGCCCCGAAACTTTGGCTTAGTTATCCTTTAAAGTGCTGTACAAATGTTATTATTCTATTCCTAGAACATATAAGGCATTCAGAAAATTATTTGTTGAATAACTAAACGAGTGAATAATTGTGGAACAGGGCATGATAATGGCATATGGTTTGGACTATATCTTTTTGGATTGTATCTTTGAGAGAAATTGTTGACAGAACGTAGGTTTGGTTAGCAACCTCAGTGCTGAGAAAAATTAAATCATTTGCTAGAGTAGCTATTATTTTGTAGGCACTGTGCTCATTGGCATATATGTGTTAGTTTACAGGACACTGAGACTCAGAAATTTAGTAACTGGACCAAGTAACTTGACTAAGTAAGAAACACAGTTGGATTTGGAATCCAGGACTGCCTGACTTAAAAGCCAATAATGTTCTTTCCTCAATGCTGGAGAATTGTCAGAGATGGTGCAGGGACACTTTAAAACAAAGGCAAGCTGTTTTTTCAGGGTGAAGGCCAATTTGGAACCATAATTTCTACTTTTCACTATGGATTCCAGAGATATCTGGGAGATGTTTTAGGAGAGGCAGTGATAAGTTTATGCTCTTTGTAACTTCGAATAAATGAAAGAATGAATGACAAGTTGATAAAGTAGAAGAATCTAAAGAAGGTTAAGCAAAGAGGAAAGGGTTGTAAGATAAGTTTGCTCAGTAAATTTATATTAAAGGAAATGCTTGTATTCTTTGCGCACCTCGTATATGCTAATCATAGATTTATCATCTCCTTATTGATTCTCACAGTGAACCTATGAGGTATTATTTCCCTCATTTGCATGTGATTAAAGTCCTATATACACTTCAACCTTAAAAGAAGTTAAGCATCGCATTGCGCAGGGTCAAATAGACCCTGATGGTGCTCAGGTTCAAACCCAGTTTTATATGACTCCGTCTCATGAGGAATGGAGATTATCTCAGTGGTAGCATCAGATATTTCAAAGCAACTAAAATATGAATAAATTGTCATCATGAATTAACAAGGTGTTAAAGGCAGAATCAGTCCAACTCGGTGGATCTATTGTGCTAGCTCAGTTGGTAACTAGTATTTTTATACTTTTAGAGGGAGAAAGAATGTGATATAGTTATGATCCCTTTTCTTGGGAACCGATCCTGTTGCTCTAAAATTGAGAAACTGTACCAATCATACATGATATTAAAACTGTTTAACAACTGATAAGGCACAAGCACTGACCAATCAGATGGACACTGACTGTGTATCTGGAGAGGCTGTATGGTGCACTCTAGCCCAGTATCAGTCTGGTCTATGCACAGACTAGTGGCCTAGATCTATTTAGAAGCTTCATTATCTGTAAAGCTGAGAAGCAAAGATTTTCCAGCATGGATTGTGTTATAGAATTATTCTAAATTATTCTAAATTATTTCTATAGAAAAATTCTAAACCAATTAGCATTTATAGTGAGAATGACATTTAAGGAAAATGAAAGGAGATGTAGTAGAATAATGAAGCTTTCATTTATATGATGTACCACACCTTGCCTAAGACCCAAAAAAAGCTTTACTAGTTTGGTGTTTGATTTCTCATTTATCCATCTGCTTGTTCTCATTTGCTCACTCATTCATTCTGTATACTTTTATTTTGAGGCTGTTATTTTTGTCAATTCTGAGGAAGGAGTTCTTTTTTTTAAAGCTATAACATAGGGATAATCTGATTATAATCAGTCTAAATATGAATAATTTATTTATATATCTGTCTTATATATTAAGTTGTAAGCTATTGATTATGTCAACTCCAATCTCCTTACTCCAAACACTGTTTCTTCACTATAATCTAAAATAGTTCACATTTCATGCATTTGCAAATACAAAAGCTTCTTCTTGGTATTTATTTCATCTCTGCCAAACTGTGTTCATGATTAGGTTGCCTTTGGTCCCGATTCCTTTTGGAATTCATATGAAAAGATGTAACATTTACAGAGTCACATATAATCACTGTTCCCCCTCACCCTTTCTTTAGTCAACAGCGGCCACTTCATTCAAACACTGGTAAAACATTGGTCCTCAACCAGGGGTGATTTTGCCTCCCAGGGGACACTCAGCAATGTCTGAAGACATTTTTTGGCATCTAGTGGGCATAGGCTAAGGCAGCAACAGTCCTACAGTGCAGAGGGCAGCTGTGCCCCACCCCCAACAAAGAATTATCTGGCCCCAAATGTCAATAATGCCAAGGTTGAGAAATCCAGATGGAAAGCACTTCACTCATATTCTAAACCCTAGGGCAAATAGCTCAACAATCAAGTGAAACCTGCCTTAGGCTCAAACTCAGGGCTCTCTTCTGCTCTCTGACCTACTACGTTCCCAGGCCCTTTGTTTGCCTTCACCATTGAGACTTTGCCTTTTTCTCAGCAGTGCTATGATACACTGGTCCTCAGGTCCTTAGCTCCTTCCTGACTTTTGACACCTCAGACACTGTTGCCCCCATTTGGTTCCAAAACTTCCTGGCTTGTTTCTTACCATGGAAAATGGGGAGACTTTAATCCCTTGTTTTCTGGACTTGGATCTCTACACAGTATGGTCTCCAACCCAACCGGACCAGTCTTAATCACCTGTTGCTCCCTGTGCCCCAGGGGGACAGTATGGTTTGACACTGCACATCAGAGTAACCTTTTTTTTTTTTTTTTTTTTTTTTTTTGCGGTACGTGGGCCTCTCACTGTTGTGGCCTCTCCTGTTGCGGAGCACAGGCTCCGGACGTGCAGGCTCAGCGGCCATGGCTCACGGGCCCAGCCGCTCCGCGGCATGTGGGATCTTCCCGGACCGGGGCACGAACCCGCGTCCCCTGCATCGGCAGGCGGACTCCCAACCACTGCGCCACCAGGGAAGCCCCAGAGTAGCCTTTAAAAGGGCTTCTCCTGTCACTCTGGAGTCCTGGCATTTAATCTCTTCTTTCTGTAGTTACCTTAGAGGCTGTTGCCTATTTCTAGAACAGCCATTTACAGGTTTTAAGAGCTCATTACATTGTCACTGAAAAAAACATGAACCAATAACCTATAGCTTGAGTTACAGAGAACATACATTTAGATTGACTGAGTTCTGAGTTCTTTCAGTCATCAAAATATTTACTGAAGTTAGGTGCTAGGCACTGGAGGGCACGAGGATAGAAAAGAAAATTAGAGGATCAATCCAGCATACTTGAGATCTGACTAATAGGGGTTCCACATGTGAATGTGGATATCTGAGCCCTTTCGTGGTGACCTCTGACACTTGCTTTGGACTTGACTCTGAGACTTAATTTGGCCAGTGAGGAGTAGAAAATTTGATACAGAAGCTTAAAATACATTTCTGCTTCCTGTCTGAAACCTATGTGATTATCATGAGAACGTGCCTGAGCTATCCTGCTAGAGGATGAAACTCATGGAACAGGGCCTCATCTTAGCAATGCCATTTTAATTCAGCTAATGGCCAGCCCACCACAGAATTTCTTGCCCAGCCAAGACCAGAAAGAACTACCTAAACATACCCAGCCAAGATCAGTGGAACTGCCTAGCTGACTGGTAGAATCCAGAACAATTATAAATGATTATTGTTTTAAGCCACTGAATTTTAGGATGCTTTTGTTAGGCATCATTATTGTGGCAATAGATAACTGATACAAACAGAGAACAAGAAAAAGGCCCAAAGGAAATTATCAAAGAAATATTGCAAGAAAATTTCCTAGTACAGGAGGATAAAAGTTTGTAGTCTGAAAAGGCTCCCCAAGTATCTAGCATTATTAATGAGAAAAGACTGTGAAACCACATCATGCTGAAATTTAAGAACATCGTTAAAGTAAAAGTAAAATCCTGAAAGCTTTGTGGAGGGTATATAAAGCAAAAGAAAAAGAAAACATAGAAGTCACATAGAGATGAATAGAAATTAGAACGACATCAAACTTTTAATAGCAACAGTGGATTGTAGAAGACAGTGGTGCAAAGATTTCAAAATTATGAGGGGGACTTGCCTGGTGGTGCAGTGGTTAAGACTGTGCTTTCAATGCAGGGTGCCTAGGTTCGATCCCTGGTCAGGAAACTAGATCCCACATGCATGCCACAACTAAGAGTTCACATGCTGCAACTAAAGAGCCAGTGAGCCATAACTAAGCACACATGCCTCAACTAAGGAGCCGGTGAGCTGCAACTAAGGAGCATGGCTGCCACAACTAAGACCTGGTGCAACCAAATAAATAAAATATTAAAAAAAATTATGAAGGAAAATAATTTTCAGCATTATTTCTTTATTCAGCCAAACTATTGATTAGATATGAGGATAGAGTAAAGAAGTGCTGAGACATAGAAGGATTAAAACATTTATGTCTTATGTGTCCTTTCATAGAAAGCTTTTGGAGGATGAAATTGCATAAAAAAGAGGAGAAAGTCAATAAAGAGAAAGACATAGGATGAAGGAAACAAAGGATTCAATATAGGAGGGCAGAGAAAAGGGTTTCTGTGGAAATAGCTGTTTATTAGGTTTAGAGAGCAACCAGTCCAGACTGGAGAAAAGGGATGGAGGACCGTGGAGGGTTTTGAGAGGAACAAATAGAAGCAGTGAAGGATTTGGTATGTTTGAACATTTGAAAAAAAATTGACAGTTGACAAACGTGTTGGACTTGGAATAAAATAGTGATAGGTAAGTGATGCAAATGATAATTATTAACTTCAGAAAGACATCTTTGTAAGTATGGAAACAGTCACATTACTTATCTGGCTCAATAATGAAGAATATCATAGTGATGTTTTAAATACTGACTACTGATTTAGATGTGTATTTCTACTGGGAGAAAATAGTGTGTGTGTGTGTTGCTGGGGGGGAGTGGGAAGAAGGATGATGGTGTAAGAGAGCCAAATTCTCAATTACTATGATAGGAATTAAAATGATAATCTTGGAAATTGATCAATCAAGAAATAGCCACATAAGCTTCATATTTAGACCAGAACAAAATACTGAAAGAGCTTATAAGGTGTGGGACTAGAGCAAATGTCAGCAGAGTTTTTCTGTTAAGATCTAGAAAGTAAATGTTTTAGGTTTTATTGACCATATGGTTTTTGCTGTTGCAAGGTGAAAGCAGTCACTGATGATTCAGGAATGACTGGACATGGCTGTGTTCCAATAGAACTTTACAAAAACAGAGGGTGGGATGGATTTTGCCTGTGGGCCATAGTTTGCCAACTTGACTTCTTGACTTGACTTCTTGACTTCTATAGGGCAAAAGAGGGTGGGACAGGGATAATTTTCCCTTCCTAATTCAAACTCATATTGGACTTCCCTGCCTTTTTCCCCCTTAAATGTAGAGTAAATATAGAGTAATTTCCCATATTACCCCTCACATCAGTCCCTTTTCTCCTTTTTAACTGCTGAAATCCTAGTTTAGACTCTTGCCTGGATTAATGCACTAATCACTTAACCTCAATATTTGGCCCCCAAAACGTGTGTCCAATTTAATGTTTATTTGTAAAGAGTTTGTGCTGTAGATTATCTGAACTAAGTAAGTACACTCTCCAAATATTGACCCTATTTCTGTGCCTTATGCTGTTTCCCCTGGAATTGTTCTCCTTCCTTAACATCTTAGCTTTTCAAAATTGTATATATTTTTCCAAGTGCTACCTGAAATAACTGCCTCCCTAAGAAACTGTTCCTGGTTTCTCCCTACAAGCCTCCAAACCTCCATCCAACTAACCAACCAGAGATGATTTATCTGTCCTTTGGGAGAGATTGAGTTTTGGGGTCAGTTAGTCCTGAATTTGAATCTATACCCTACTATATACTTGCTATATGACCTTGAAAAAATGTTTTTACCTTGTCTGAACCTTGTTTTGCTTATCTATAAGTACTTCATATAGTTCTTTACAGGGTTAAAGGTGGTTTAATATTGCCTTCTTCCCTTATTTTTACTTTCTTTTTCTTTCTTTTTTTTTTTTTTTTGCTGTACACGGGCCTCTCACTGCTGTGGCCTCTCCTGTTGCGGAGCACAGGCTCCAGACATGCAGGCTCAGCGGCCGTGGCTCACAGGCCCAGCTGCTGCGCGGCATGTGGGATCCCCCCGGACTGGGGCACGAACCTGCGTCCCCTGCATCGGCAGGCGGACTCTCAACCACTGCGCCACCAGGGAAGTCCCCCTTCTTTTCACTTTTAACGCTTAACATCCCTCAACCTCACATAGTCATTTGTGTGCTTCTCTTATCCCCCACCCTTTAGCAGTGTGAGCTCAGATTGCGTCTTCCTCATTTTAAATATCCTGAAGTACTGCTCAGTAAGCATTGATTTAATTGAATTGAATTAAGAAATATCTCACTGTTGATCTTTAGCTGAAGAACTCTGATTTTATGATAAAATTAGAGAAATTTTGTATTCTACAGTTTGCCTGCTCCCTAATCTTCATTACATGGTCTATTTTTATTAATTCACTTCTGTTTTCTCCCACATTGCAAAGGAGATTGAGCGTTGGAGAAGGGAATACAGTGACTTGATTTTTCCTTTGATGGGGACTAAGCCATATGTTTGTATTGAGTCAGCTACTCTAGACTCTGAATTCTCAATCAGATGGTCAGTGGTGTTTAATTGAATTCCCAATATGTGTAAGGCTACACTGGGTGCTGTCACTTTAGGGAGGTGTGACCATCTGGAAGAATTTTTTTAAAGAGCCAGAATATGAGAATATGTCTCTTTGTATCTAAATTAAAATGGTACTAATTTTGGCAAAGTAAATAGCTGGCATAAATGCTGTCTTTTGCCTCCCCCTCCTCCGTTTTTATCATTTTTTTCTTTCAGTCTCCAAGAAAAGGCATCTTTCTTTTTTGCTATGGCCACTTTGGTGTACTTTTTCTTCAGTATCTTTCCTTCCTAATGACTGGTAATTTGTGTAACACAAGATTCTGATGTTTAAAATCATTTAGCTTTTGTATCCTTTTCTAACTTTATTTTATTTTTTAAAAATTTATTTATTTATTTTTGTCTGTGTTGGGTCTTCGTTGCTTTGCACAGGCTTTTCTTTAGTTGTGGTGAGCGGTGGTTTCTCTTGTTGCGGAGCACGGGCTCTAGGTGCGCAGGCTTCAGTAGTTGTGGTGTGCGGGCTCAGTAGTTGTGGCTCGTGGGCTCTAGAGCACAGGCTCAGTAGTTGTGGCTCATGGGCTTAGTTGCTCTGCGTCATGTGGGATCTTCCTGGACCAGGGATCGAACCCATGTCCCCTGCATTGGCAGGCGGATTCTTAACCACTGCACCACCAGGGACATCCTCCTTTTCTAACTTTAAATATGTATATGTGATAGGCAGAATCCTAAGATGCCCCCACTAATATTTCTTGCCATCATCTGTAGAACTGTGAATATGATGGCTGTTACTACCTTGATTATGTTAGGTTCCATAGCAAAAGGGATTTTGAGATAAGGTTATTAATCAGTTGACCTTAAGATAGGGAGATGGCCTAGATGGACCTCATATAGTCACGTGACCCTTTCAAAGCAGAGTTTTCTCAAGCTGGTAGTAGAAAGGGAAGCCAGAGATGCAAAACACAAGAAGGATCCATTTTACTGTTGCTAGCTTAAAGATGCAGGGGAATACGTTTAAAGGCTAGAGAGCAGCCTCTTTGTTGACAGCAACCTCCAGCCAATAACCAGCAAGGAAATGGAACCTTAGTCCTATAGCTGCATGGAACTGAATTCTGCCAACAACCTGAGTTAGCAAGGAAGTGGACCCTTCCCCAGAGTCTCTAGCTAAGAGCCCAGCCCAGATGACTGGATTTTGTCCTTGTGTAACTCTAAATAGAGAACTCAGCTAAGCCCACATGGACTTCTGACCTACAGAATGGGAATAATAAGTTTGTGGTAATTTGTTATGTAGCAATAGAAAACTAATACAGTGCAGGTCTTCCCTATTAAGAAGTGAGTTCCATTTCCTGCCTCATTAATTGTTGCCCTGTTTTTCTTCTTTTCATTGTTAAATTTCTAAACTAAATTGTCTAAACTCACCATCTCAATTCATATGCAACTTTTTTTTGAATTCCTCTGCCTCTGTGTCTTGCCCCCAAATGACTTTCTGATGAACTAGCGACCTCTTCCTTACCAAACCTAAGGAACTCGTCTCCATTCTCATTTTCTTTGGTGTCTTGTATTATACATACTTGGTTTTATCTCTTGAAATCCTCCCTCCCTTCCTTCCTGCCTCTTTTTTGTAATACTATATGATTCTGATTTTTTTCTCCCTCCTTTCTTTCCTCTGTCTCCTCTGGTTTCTTCACAGATCTTGCTCACCAGTATTGGAATTGAACTTAGGAGCTATTGCAGGGGAACAGCAGAGGTGAATAAAGAAACAGAGATATGAAGAAAACAGTTGGGGCAGTCCAACTTAATTTTCCTAGACACCTTTGTTAGCGTAAGGCTCTTCCTAAAGAGCTAGATGTGCTCCTTAGCCATTTACCTGTAGATATTGTATAGCTATTGCAACAGTTACCTACCACAGTAATGCTTCCTAACAAACTCAGTGGCTTAAAAGCAGTCATTTATTATTATTCATGCAACTGCTGATTTAGGCTGGGCTCAGCAGAGTGGTTTAGGCTTGGTGGTTAGGTGGGTCTGCTTCTTGTGGCAGGTTGTTGCAATATGGATTGGCTCTACTGGCAGTACTCCATGTAGTTCTGTCATCCTTGGAGGAATGGTGTAGCCATGGCTTGCTCTTCTTGTGCCCATGACAGAAGCACAAGAGGGCAAGTAGAAGCATGTCAGGGCTTTTTAAGGCCTGGTCTTGGAACTGGCACACATTGTCACCTCCACTTCATTTTATTAACCAAATCAAGTCACATGGCCAAGCCACAGACCAAGGGGTAGGAGAATACATACCACTGTGGATTTAATTGTATTCCCCAAATTCATATTTTGAAGCCCCAGTGTGATGGTTTTTGGAGATGGGAGGTAATTAGGTTTAGATGAGGTCGTGAAGTTGGGACTCTTATGATGGGATTAATTCCCTTATAAGAAGAGGCACCAGAGGACTTCCTCTCTCTCTCTTGCTCTCTGTTTCTGCCATGTAAATACACAGTGAGAAGGTAGCTATCTGCAGTCCAGGAAGAGAGCTTTCACCAGGACCCAACCATGCTGGTACCCTGATCTTGGATTCCTTGCCTCCTGAACTGAGAAAATAAATTTCTGTTGTTTAAGCCACCCAGTCTGAGGTATTTTGTTATGGTAGCCCAAATTGACTAATATATACTCCCATCCCATTAGGAGGAGGAATTGCAAAGTTACATATCTGGTAAAGGTCATTGATATTGGGAAAGAAGGAGAATTGGGGCAAAAAATGGAGTCTCTTATGGGCATTGTGTAGTATCTCACATTCTCGCCTCTTCCTCCCTTCACTCAGAGTAAGTGTATCTACTCTTTATAACTCTTCTTTTTTATTATTATTCTGCCTGTATTATACCAATACATTAGTTATTACAGGTTAGGTTATCATGCCATAACAAACAACCCCTAACTATCTCAGTGGCTTAATACAATCAGAGTTTATTTCTCTCTTTTGCAAACTTACTGTGGATCTGGGTTCTTCATGGTAGCTTCCTTCCAGGTATTGGTTCAGCATACCACCCTGCATCTCATCTGTCTGTGGCACCTCCATGTTAACAAGTGATTGCCATGGCAGGACTGGGGGGCTGAACAACAGCAATTAAATTCTTTGGCCCCTAAGTGACACGTTATCGTTCCTATGTACCCAGAAGTAGAGAGGAAGCATGTATTGGTGAACATTAGCTACCAGTAATACTCTCACCCCTCCCATACTTCAGTTTCCTTTTCGGGGCTTCATTTCCTCCTTTAGTGGGGAAGGTGAGTTAAATGACTTTCTGTTCAGACATTCTATAACAAAACATTGCCAGCTGTCACTGCCTTGCTGCCTTGGTGCTGTGGGTCAAGTGCTTGTGACCTCCCTAGAGTCACCCTTCTTCATGAGAAATATCTGTGGGGCATCCTAGAGGACCTGCCTCACAGACCTGGCTCATGCTATCATGAGACAGTTGTTTCTGTAAAAGAAAGTATATCCACCTTAACGTGGTGTCTGACATCTTCTAAATCTAGCTCCCAAAATTAGTTTTCTAGGATCATCTACTATTTCAACTGCAGTCCAAATAGACACGTTACTTTCTTTAGATATGGCCTTGGCCTTAATCTCATACTTTTTTAATCTTTGTCCACTCTTCTCTAGACATACTGGCCATATTTTTGGTTCCTCAGACATGCCAGGCTTATTCCTGCTCAGGGCCTTTACATTTGCTATTTCTTTTGGCATGCACTTCCTCAGCCTGGCTCTGTCTTGTTACTCTCTTCTCAGTCACTGTCTTTATACTGCCTTATCTAGAATACCCCTCTGTAGTCACCACAGCATAACACCTTCATGTCATTTATTGCTATCAGAAGTCATTTTGTATGTTTATTTGTTTATGTTTATTGTCTGTCTTTCCCAATTAGAATGTAGGCCCTCTGAAGTTAGGGACCTTGTCTGTCTTCTTCTTCATTGCTGTATCCCTAGCACTTAGAACAGTGGTTGGCACATAATAATCCCTCAATAAAATTTGCTGCTAAACTGATGCCTGACTTCTTAGCACTTGGTCTCATTACTTCCTTTACCCTGACGCCTCTCCCACCCTATCTCCATTTAAGCATGTCTAAATCCTACATGTTCGCCAAGATCAGCTTAAAGGCCACTTAATGAAATTTTCACTTATCCATGTCTTCAGTTCTTCCTTAGCAAGAAGGCATCCCTTACCTCCTCTCAATACCCATAGTATCCAACAGAAAATGTTTACAGGCATCATTCTCAAAGGACTACAGTATTTTTTGATCCATAGTGCTTAATCTCACAGCAACCCAGTGGTAAAGTCCTCAGATGAAGCAGCTCGGAAAGGTCCTGCAGCTTGTGAGAAATCCCGTCATGCCTAGAAACCACGTGTCTTGTCTTGAGTCCAGCATCCATTCCTCTACATCACAAGTGACATTCATTTTCTTTCCTTTTTTTTTTTTTGCGGTACACGGGCCTGTCACTGTTGTGGCCTCTCCCGTTGCGGAGCACAGGCTCCGGACGCGCAGGCTCAGCAGCCATGGCTCATGGGCCCAGCCTCTCCACGGCATGTGGGGTCTTCCTGGACCGGGGCACGAACCCGTGTCCCCTGCAGCGGCAGGCGGACTCTCAACAACTGCGCTACCAGGGAAGCCCCTCATTTTCATTCTACGTGTTGGTTGTTGGTTTTTTACAAATAAATTAAAGTGTCTCTGTCCAGTAGGAACAACATCACTTTGTATCTAGTTTTTTCCTTATGTGTTTGGGTGTCTTAGAGGCAGGTACTGGGTGTCGTGAGAACCCTGAGGAGGCAGCATTTGAGGGCTAAGGACCAGTGGGAAGGGGGCCTGCAGTGACTTCCCAGAGGAGGTGCTTTGTGAGTCTGGTCTCAAGGGAAAAGAAATCAGACAGGTTGGTAAGAAAAGATGAAAATTCTGCATTGAGACAGCTGCAGGAACAAACTTTCAGAAAGGATATTCCCTGTGCCTCGGTACAAGAATTCCCTTATTGGAACTGTGGTCGAAGTCACAGGCACCTCTCACTTGATTCTGGAGCGTGGAGATGAGGTGAAGTCTGATGTTTCTTGAGAGGAGGAGTGCCCTGCTGCTCCCAGGCTGCTAAAGCTTCTGCAGGTTTAGGGATTAATGAAGAGAAAATCAGTTTGGGAGGTGGAGTGGGGAAAAGTCCAGAAAGGATTATCTGAGAAGGGGCATTTATAGATTGAAAGATTAGAAACATGGATAGCCAAAGCCAGAAGAGCATGGAAAGGATTCAGTCCAATATCTGCCCTGGGCATGTCCTATTTTATGCTATGTTTTTGTAACCATATCACTTGTGTCTACAGTGACATCTAATTTGTAATTAGGATGCTTTCCCTTGCAATTATTAAAAAGCTTTACCTAAATGGCTTTAAAGAAGGGGATTTATTGGATCATGTAACTGAAAAGTCCAAAGACAAGATCAGTTTCAGATGTAGTTTGGTCAGAGAGGCATTATTTTTCTCCATGATTTTCTCAACTCTGTCCTGCTCGATGTTGCCTTCATCACAAGCTGGCTTCTTTTTGGTAGTGAACTTGCTGCAGCAAGTTCCAGACCTTACCTCAGCACATCTTGTCATTCAGAAATGTCCCTTTTTTTCATTAAATCAAAGTCCCAGGTTTCATTCTGATAGGACCAACTTGGGTTCTGTACCCATTCCTGAATCAAACATCCTGATAAGGCAGATAATGATTATGCTGATTTTTGAGGCTGCTCAGGGTCAATCCCTTTTGCTAGTATAGTAGTGGAATTAATTCTGCCCAAACTACAGGACTGCTATGCAACAGGGGAGGAGCGGAATGGATGTTGGGGAGGCACTCTGTCATGTCTATTGTATTATTCCCTTTCCTCTGGAAGCTTAGTAGACTTAACGAAGCTCCATGAGCTCAAGACTGTATCTGTTTAATTTGTTGTCCAGTGTATATTCTCCAGTTTTGAGTTCATGTTGGGCACTCAGTAAATATTTATTGAATGAATATTTTGTGCATCTTTGTCTCTTTACTAGCTCCTCTTCCTCCTCCTCTCTGGTTCTTTCCTGCTTTAAAAAAATTTGCTATTAATTTTTGTCCACTTAATCCTTTCCACCCAGCTATAACATGTAACTCATGTAGTCTTTCTTATCCTAAAAATCATTCTGTTTCACCATTCTCCTCAAATTACTGCCCCATTATTTCTTTTTCTTCACCATCAGACTTCAAGAGAGTAGTGTGCTCTAGATATCTTCACTGCTTCATCACTCACTGATACTTTAGCTCCTTGCAAACTGAATTTTCCCTTATCACTCAGCCACTCTCTCAAATGTCCCTAGTACATTTCTTTTGTTCCCAAATCAGGTGGCCTTTTTCTTAGTACTATTTTTCTGTGATTTCTTTCCTCCATCTAACGCTATTAATGGTCCATGCCTTTGGAAACACTTCTCTTTTGAGATGATACTTCTGCTTCTCTGATTGCTCTGTTACGTCTTGTTTTGTTTTGTTTAGTTTACTGAACTCTCCTTTACCTTCTCTGATCTCTTTAAATGCAGATAGTCTCCAAGTTATCCTTTCTTATCTTTCCCAGCTCTCAACCTCGACTCTCATATTTATGCTAGATGTTTCCCAAATCATAAGCCCTTACTTCTGTTCTGTTTTCAAGTCACGAATTTGCACCTGCCAGCTGACTATTTTCACTTGGGTATTCTATACAAAGCCAACATGTCAAAAACTGTCCATAGACGCTTCTCTGTCGGCCTTCTTCTGCTCTGTTCTATACCATTCTCTTAGTCATATAGATTCAAAGCTTAAGCAGAGTCTGTGACTTCTCCCTTTCTGTACTCACCATAGCTTCAATTTTCCCTGCTGGAACTGCTTAGAGAGACTGTCAGCTCTATAAGGTAAAAGACTATTGGCATGTTTATTTTTCCTATCTCCAGCTCCTAGCACAGTGTCTCGTAGATACATAGTAGGTGCTCAAAAGATGTTGATCTAATGGATGACTGATTTTCTTATTGATTTCATCTGTGTAATACCCCTGTGGTTATTTTTTTTTAACTTCTAATTACCACTGCTTTTATTCTAGTTCAGGTCTTTGCCATCTTTGATTTGGACTCCTGTAATGACCTCCTAATTGCCTTGTCTCTTTTTTTGTAATCTACTGTGTGTATTATTTTAGAAATACTTTCTAAAGTACAGACCTAGTTATATCACTGCACTCCTTAAAAACTTCAGTTACTCTTTATTACCAAGCCTAATAAAGTAAAAATTCCCTGGTTTGATTTTCAAGTTCTTCCATGGTTTGACCCTAAATAATCATTTAGTATTCATGTTCCTTTCTTCTTTATTTTTTAGGTAAATTGTTACTTTCCTGCCTCTGTTTGTTATTCATTTATTTAACAAATATTTACTGAATGGCCACTATGTACCAGATACTCTGCTAGGTACTGGAGAAACAATTGAAAAAGTGATAGTCTTAGCCCTCTCAGAACTTGAAGTCTAGTGGGGGAGAGAGATGTTAAATGAATAATTACACATATAATTCTCTCATTGGAGTTATGAAGGCTTATGCTATTGCCTTTTCTTTTTCTTGAAATGCAGCCTACCATAATGCTACATACTCTAATGCTGTCTTTTAAATCCTGACTCAGATGCTCTTTCCTTGATGACACCTTTCCTTATCTCAACAGGAAGTCATTCTCCAACTCTGGTTCCACCTTATCTGTATCTTCTGATGACTTACATCACTTTTTGCTTTGTTTTATTATGCTTGAGTATTCTTTCTCACAAGCTATTTAGATGCTTATTACGGAATTTGAACCACTTTCAAGACAATCTTGAATATCTCAGTGTATTTCTCATAGCAGATTGGATGCATTAAGTAAGTTGTTGTATGGATCAGTCTTCTCAAGATTTTACCCTAAGTATCACCTTTTTTTTTGGAATTATTGATCTTATTTGAGACAAATCTAGTAGTTAGTAGATTCCAATTAAGTTTGCCAGTAATCATATCATACTTTAGGGTAATTACTGAATTTTAAATGAATAATTTTTCTAAGTTTCTTTTGTTTACTATATTATCTCATTTCATCTCCATAACAGGCCTATCAAATAGATTTGGGAATCTATTAATGCAGATGTTCATGGTTTGGAGAAGACATTGTATTTTTTGTTTAGCTTGTTTTACTCATTTTATTTTTGAGGTCTATGCATGTTGTTGCAAATAGTAGTAGTTCTTTTTAATTGTTGTATAGTTTTAGTGTATAAATGTACCACAGTTAATTATCCATTTCACTGTTGCCAAACAATTGGGTTGTTTCTAGTTTTTGGCTATTATGAAGAGTGCACCTATGAATATTCTTACACATGTGTTTTGGTGTATGTATGTATACACATATATATGCATTTCTGTTAGTTATAATCATAGAAGTGGAATTTCTGGGTTACAGAGTAGGCATAATATTAGTTTTACTAAATATTGCCAATTAGCTTTTCATAAAGTTTGTACAAATTTAAATTCTCCAAAGCAATATATGAAGTGTCAGTACTCCACATCCTTGACAACACTTGATATTGTCAACCTTTTGAATTTTAGTTATTCTGGTGGGTGTGCTGTGGTATCTCATTGTATTTTACTTTGCATTTCCCTGATAAGTGATAATGTTGAACACCTTTACATATACTTATTGGTCATTTGGATATCCTCTTTTATGAAGTGCCTATCATGTCTGTTTCAGTTATTTATTGCTGCTTAAACCAACAACAGTTTATTATTTTTCACAATTATATGGGTTGACTGGGAAGTTCCTCTCCTGGTTTTGTCTGGGCTCATTCCTGCAACTGCATACAACTGGGGGTTGGGGGGGAGCCTCTTGGGCTGGAAAGCCCAAGATGGCCTCACTTACTTGTCTGTCAATTGGTGTTGTCTGTGGCTAGGACACCTTGGGTTTCTTCCCTGTGACCGCTCATTCTCCACTAAGCTAGTACAGCTTCTTTACATGACAGTCTCAGGGCATTGTTCCAAGAAGGAAAAGTGGAAGCTGCAAGATCTGTTAAGACCAAGCCTTGGAAGTCACATAACATACTTCCCCTACATTATTTTATGAATGTAAATTATGACCAGCCCAGATTCATGGTATGGGGGAATAGACCTCACTTCTTCATTGGAGGAACAGCTATGTCATGTTGCAAAGGGGTCTACTTGCCAGAATAGGAAGCATTTGTAGCTATATTTTACAACTTCCCACAAAGTCTTTTGCCTAAGTTTTATTGGGTTGTCTTACGGATTTATAGGAGCTCTTTAATATATGTATTGTGAATGTCTTCTACCTATCTGTAGTTGGTTTTCTGCTTTTTAGTGGTGTCTTTTGATGTATAGAAGTTATAATTTTAATGAACTCTAATTTGCTAGGTTTTTCTTTTATGGTAGTACTTTTGTGTCTGGTTTTGCCAGAGCTTTAGTAATTCATTTAAAGTAATAGTGCTTCTAGGGCAAGGAAGGGAATATTATTATCTATGACAGAGCCATTTACTCTCTCTTACATTTATTTATTCATTTAGCAAACTGTTGTTGGGTATTAATCAGGATGTCAGGTACTTATAAAACATGTATTTTAAAAACAGTTTCATGACCTTTAATGAAAATTAGTATGTTTGGAACAGGTTTTTGAGTTGATTATAACATTCTGGGAGGTAGACCTAGTTTGAATAGTAGATCTCAAAACAAATTTTAATCCGAGACATTTTCAAATTGCTTTGAGCTGGTATAAAACTAGACTTATAAACAAATTATTGTGCTTGTGGGAGCTGAGCATTAGCTATTTTTTAAATTTTAGGTATCCTTTAAATTTTAAAGTTTAATCCTTTAAAAATAAACTTTCCTGTCTTGATTCTGGGCCAGTTATCTCAATGAAATTCTCCCTTCAGAGAGGTCTTCCCATCCCCTTTCTTAAATGGTATATTGTTTATATCTACATTACTATCATATTCTAGTCTGTCGTTTGTTATTGGACTTATTTCTATTTTTTCTAGCCTATGAGATTGTTATTCATTCAATAATTAACACAGCTGTATGAATGATTACCATGTGCACTTAGTATTGGCATGATGTTGGGCAATAAAGTGATTCCAGCCTGTAGTGGTTGTGGAATTTACTGAGAGATAATGTAAGTAAATATGTAGCATAGCAAGTGCTATGATAGAAAAAGTAGAGAATACTGTAGGAACGCTTAGAAAGGGTCCCTACCCCATACTTGAATGTTAAAAGGAAGACTTTTTGGAAGAAGTGACATCTAAGCTAAGACTACTGGCTAAGCAACAAGGTAGGTGGACCAGATCATGTAGGACCATATAAATTATATCAAAAGAATTTGACTTTATTCTAAGAATAAGGAGAAGTCACTGAAGGAGAGTGACACATCATTATTGCTTTCCTTACTGTTGTCTGACAAATTATATTAAATTTATAAATCAAAACAACAATTTTATATTACTCATATTTTTAATGGGTCAGTAAGTTTTTGCTGGGCAGTAATCTGTCCACTGGGCAGTCCTTGTTTGGGGTCTCTCAGTTGTAATTGATGTCCCTGGGGCTAAAGCAGTATGAAGGTTCAAGTGGGCTTGATATCTGATGTGGCTCACTCACATGGCTGGTGTTGATGCTGGCTGTTGGTGGGCACTCAGCTTTGCTACTCATCAGAGCAACTACATGTGTCCTCTCCAGCATGGTGTTTTTACATGGAGGCAGGCTTTGCTTAGAGCAAGTATCTGAAGAGAATCAAACATATACTTCATGGCCTTTCTTGACCAAGCCTTGGAAGTTATAATAGTGTCACTGCTGCTGCCTTTTATTGTTATAAGCTAGTCACTAAAGTTGGCCTGGATTCAAAGGTTGGGGGCATAGACCTTACCTCTTGATGGGAGAAGTGTCAAAAAATTTGCAGACATGTTTTAAAGCCACCACAGTCTTTCCTCTGGCCACAAATTATTTATAATCCTCTCAAATGCAAAATTCATTCCCTCCCAAGTCCTCCTCCACTCCAAAGGCTTATATGTTCTGGTAGGAGCTCAGGATCTAATCATCTAAATCAACTCCATGTGCACATGAGGTTCCTAATGTGCAGTTCCTCAGGTATGATTCCTGTGAACCAAAAAGATAAGTTCTCCCTCCCCACATAGCCACTATACAGTAGTGATGCAGGGAATAGGATAACCATGATAGACACTCCCATTCTGAAAGGGGAGAAATGAATGGTATGTAGCAGTTTTGAAATCCAGCTGGGCATGTGTTGCCATTTTCTTGATTAGGGGTCAGTACTGCTCATTAGAAATCATTCCCTGTTGCTCTTGGTTCTGCTCTTTGGGTTCTTGATTCTGCCTTCTGAATCATTCTTTCTTTTCCTTAAGAAATGGTTTTTACAGTTGGGTCGATTTCTCAGCTTACCTCTTACTCATAGAAGGTTGGGTGTCCAAAGGCCTCTTTACATTTTGTACTTTTTCCATACATTTCAGTTTAAGCTTGGAATACTATTTTTTAAAATTTCAATTTTATACATTTTTTTTTTTTGGCTGTGCTGCGTGGCATGCGGGATCCTAGTTCCCCGACCAGGTATTGAACCTGTGCGCCCTGCAGTGGAAGCACAGTCTTAACCACTGGACTGCCAGGGAAGTCCCCACTTTTATACAATTTTTAAAGATTACTTTCCACTTACGGTTATTACAAAATATTAGTTGTATTCCCTGTGTTGTATAATACATCCTTGAGCCTATCTTATCCCCAATAGTTTGTCCCTGCCACTCCCTCACCCATATATTTCTCCTCTCCACTACCACTGGTAACCACCAAAGTCTGTTCTCTATATCTGTGAGTCTGCTTCTTGTATGTTATATTCACTAGTTTGTTGTAGTTTTTAGATTGCACATATAAGTGATATCATACAGTATTTATCTTTCTCTGTCTGACTTATTTCACTTAGCATAATGCCCTCCAAGTCCATCCATGTTGCTGCAAATGGCAAAATTTCATTCTTTTATGGCTCAGTAGTATTCCTTTGTGTGTGTGTGTATCTCATCTTCTTTATCCATTCATATGTTGGTGAACACTTAGGTTGTTTCCATGTCTTGGCAATTATAAATAATGCTGCTGTGAACATTTGAATTAGTGTTTTGTTTTTTTTTCAGATATATACCCAGGAGTGGAATTTCGGGGTCATATGGTAGTTCTATTTTTAGTTTTTTGAGAAACCTCCATACTCTTTTCCACAGTGGCTCTACCAGTTTACATCTCCACCAAGTGTACAAGGGTTCCCTTTTCTCCACATCCTCGCCAACATTTGTTATCTGTGTTCTTTTTTTTTTTAATTTTTATTGGAGTACAGTTGATTTGCAATGTTGTGTTTCTGCTGTATAGCGAAGTGAATCAGTTATACGTATACATATATCCACTCTTCTATAGATTCTTTTCCCATATAGGCCATTACAGAGTATATTGAGTAGAGTTCCCTGTGCTATACAGTAGATCCTTATTAGTTATCTATTTTATATATAGTAGTGTGTATATGTCAATCCCAATATCCCAATTTATCTCTCCCACCCCTCTCCCCCATGGTAACCATAAGTTTGTTTTCTACATCTGTGACTCTATTATCTGTGTCCTTTTTGATGATAGCCATTCTGACAGGTGTGAGGTGATACCTCATTATGGTTTTGATTGGCATTTCCCTGATTAGCGATGTTGAGCATCTTTTCATGTGCCTGTTGGCCATCTGCATTTCCTCTTTGGAAAAATGTCGATTCAGTTCTTCTGCCCATTTTTTAATCAGGTGGTTTGTTTTTGTGATGTTGATTTGTATGAGCTGTCTATTTATGGGATATTAATTTCTTATCAGTCACATCATTTGCAAATATTTTCTTCCATTCAGTAGGTTGTCTTTTCATTTTGTTGATAATTTCCTTTGCTGTGCAAAAGCTTTTAAGTTTAATTAGGTCCCATTTGTTTATTTTTGTTTTTATTTCCTTTACTTTAGGAGAGGGATCCAAAAAAATATTGCTTTGATTTATGTCAAATAGTGTTCTCCGTTTTCCTCTAGGAGTTTTATAGTATCCAGTCTTACATTTAGGTCTCTAATCCATTTTGAGTTCATTTTGAATATGGTGTTAGAGAATGTTCTAATTTCATTCTTTTACATGTAGCTGTCCAGTTTTAAGCTGGGAATACTTTTGTTAATACGGTTCCCTTAGAAGTTCTGTGCTCTTTCTGTGGATGTTGTTTGCTCCTTTAGACAAAATCACAACCATAAACCTCTGCAAGCCTGGTCCATCTTTATCTTGGGGTTCCTTGTAAGGCTACTGAGGGACCTGGCCAATGCTACATGTTTTAGATTTTTGTTAGAGCATTTCTAGTACTAAAATTCTGTTTTTGTTGCTACTACTGCCTTCCAAATTACCCCAAACTTAATTGTTTAAAATAACATTTTGCTTTGATCACAATTTTGTGGGTTAGATGGTTGTAGTCAGATCTTGGCTGTGACTGTGGACATCTGAAGGCTCAACTGGGTTGGTTGACAAGATGGCTTACTCACACACTGGCAGCAGATGTTGTCATGTGGGTGCTAAGCTGAACTGTTGATTGGAGTGCTTACATGTGGTCTCTCCAACATGGCAATGTCAAGGTACTTGGATTTCTTATGTGACCTCAAAGTGAGTGTTTCAAGAGAACCAGGTAAAGCTGTATGGCCTTTTCTGACCTAGCCTCAGAAATTACAAAATATCAGCTCTGTTGCATTCTCATAGTTACAAGCAACTTACCAAGGCTGACTGATTCAAGGGGAGGGTACCCAGATCCTACCTCTCAATGGGAGGAGTGTCAAAGAATTTGGAGACTGATTTAAACCTTCCACAGTTACCATAATCATAGCATACACTTATTGAATGATTTTAATGTATCAGGTATTTTGATAAACACTTTATGTGAATTACATTATTTACTCCCTACCACAACTTTATGAATTGTTTTTTACTATTTTATAACCATTCTGTAGATAAGGAAGGGAAACTTGGAGAGGTTAAATAACTTGACCATGGTCACACAGCTAGTAAATGGTAGAGTCTAGACTCACATTCAGTTCTCTCTGATCCAAGAGTCCATAGACTTAACCATAGCTAAGCTGGCAATTTATTATAAGTGAAACAGAATTGTGTTTTAGATAGTTCATTCTTGGAAGCAGGGAGACTAGTTGGAAGCTATTACTACCATCAGCTGCTTGTTTTATCTGTCTTCACACAAGGTAAGCAATAGAAGGAGTGAAAAAGTAGGAGAGGGAAGGGTATGTATTAATAAATAATGGCAGGAAAAAAAATGTAACATTTTTAGGCCAGAAAGAATTTCTGTGGTTCTAATGATTTTCAATAACTATTTGTTGTTGTTTAATTTATTCACCATCTTCACTCTTCATCACTTGTCATCTACGATAATGTTTTAGTTTATTCATTCTGAGAGTCACACAAGTCCTTAGGTCTGACCTAGTATATGCTCTCGGTATTTTAAAGGCAGAATAAAAATTACTGGGCTTTCTTCTCTTCTCTACCAAAGGTACATTTTTCAGCTGCTTGTTAGACTTGAGAAAGATTTGAGGTGTGGGGTCCTCTGAGATTTCCTGTCAGGGGTTGGCAAACTATGGGCTGTGGTCCAAATCCAGCCTGTAGTTTGGTTTTTGTAAATAACATTTTAGTTGAATGTAGCTATACCCATTCATTTAAGTATTGTCTATGGCTGCTTTTATGCTATGATATTGGATAGCTCTCGCAGAGACTATATGGCCTGCAAAACCTAAAATATTTACTATCTGGCACTTCACAGAAAAAGTTTGTAAACCTCTGTTCTGTGTAATACAGGGCATATATAGGTCATTCTGTTGCATATGTGAGATGCTTAGTGCAGGTCAGGGTGCAGTCTTGGGGCATACTGGCCACACATATTATTGTATGTCGTAGTAGCAGAGATCAATGACTAAGTCAATTATTGGTGCAGAGATCCAGAGGCCTCTTAAAGGAATTCCAGCAAATAGGATAGAATAACCATTTTAGGATGAAGCCACTCTATTTGTTTTGTACTGTGAGATAGATGTTCATGAATTTGGTTCATCAGGTATTACTCATAACTAGAAGTAGTAGGTGAGAGACCAGTATGTGACTCTTGTCCCTGACTGAGGCAAGAATAGAGATCTGTAGGTTATCCTTAATTTACTCTGCATTTTTTTCCATTTTTGCCAAAAGCCTTATAATATTTTTGTTTTGTTTTGGGCCCCTGTATGTTGGTTTTAAACATTGTAACATTTAGTGTCTCTTTGTATCCAGGAGATATGTTAGTTTACATTATTGTGCATTTCATTTATTCTTACGCCCTATTTAGGACACTGTTGTTTTAGCCATAGGACTGACCCAGATGTTCACAAATGGCATCCAGAAAGAGATACCTCCAGGTACTGTTGGAGCATAGTTGAGTTATGCTTCGCACACTTATCTCTAGGCATGTTCTCAAAATTTATTTAGAGTAAATATATATTCTTTCCAATGATTTTGCTTTTATTTCCTTAGTTTTGGAAATGTGATTATGCATTTACTAATATTACAGGAATGATTTTCTCAGAGAGCTGTGAATATTTTATCTACCTAAATTGTCAGTGAAAGTACTTTTCAACTGTTAGTGACTTGCAAAAAGTCTTTTTTACTGTGTATAATGAAAGGAAATTAAAATAACTCTCTTAAATATGCAATAAAAGTTAATTTAATTAGCTGCCCATTTGGAAATAGGTTATTGATGCACTTTTCCTATGCATAGAAAAATTAAATGAAATAACGTAGTGTATCTTCTTTTACAATGGAGAAAACTACATTACTCTAAGCGTGTATTTGTCCCACATTTTGTGTTTTACAAGTAACTAAATGAATTTATTCTTTAAAAAGTGAGCATTAAATAAATACAGTGACAGCTGAGTACTTTTTATCTTACTCACTGTCGAATAATTAAAAAAATAAATCTTTTTAATTGTTTCTTTTTAGTTACATTTATGATCCTAAGAAAATTGTGCAAATATATCACTTCTGTTTCTTATGGAAATATTTGTGCTACAATGAGCCTGTGATCATGATACTTCTGAAAGAATGATGGTAAGAACCTTCAGATGGTATGTAGGCTTACTTTAGTTTGTTTATAATGAATGCTTGTCTCAAAGCAGGGGCTAATTGTCATTTAAAAGAAGATGGTTAAAAAAAGAGGTATATATGTGAGGTGACAGATGTGTTAATTAAACTTGATTGTGGGAATAATTTTACAACGTATAAGTGTATTAAATCATCATGCTGTACACTTTAAATATTATAATTTTATTTGTCAGTTATACCTCAGTAAAGCTGAAAAAAAGATGGCTTTTATTTTATTTTTTAACATCTTTATTGGAGTATAATTGCTTTACAATGGTGTGTTAGTTTCTGCTTTATAACAAAGTAAATCAGTTATACATATGTCCCCATATATCTTCCCTCTTGTGTCTCTCTCCCTCCCACCCTCCATATCCTACCCCTCTAGGTGGTCACAAAGCACTGAGCTGATCTCCTTGTGCTATGCAGCTGCTTCCCACTAGCTATCTGTTTTACATTTGGTAGTGCATATATGTCCATGCCACTCTCTCACTTTGTCCCAGCTTACCATTCTCCCTCCCTGTGTCCTCAGGTCCATTCTCTTGTAGGTCTGCATCTTTATTCCTGTCTTACCCTTAGGATCTTCATGACCATTTTTTTTTTTTTTT